>NW_027039763.1:45000-97286 GCF_034236695.1 Oncorhynchus nerka | reverse complement strand
AGAGTCCTTTAATGTCAAAACACAGGGAAGACATAGATCCTCTTCAGATGTATTGAATAGCAAAATAGACAACCCGCAGAGAGGGCGACAAATAAATCATAACGTCCTTCTGATACTACAGAAAAGTCCCCTTCTTAGCAGCAGAGGAGAATAGCAGGGTTAGCGGCGACAGACTGCTGGTCTCACTGGGTTGTAGATGACAGAGGTACCTGATCACACGTAGCATCAGATGAACAGGCAGATTCCGACAGGACGAGACAAGGGTGAAGCAAACGAGACGATAGTTTGGTTCTGGCATGAGAAACTCAAAACGAGAATCTGACAAAGACAGAAGCAGGAACAGAGAGAGAAATAGAGACCTAATCAGAGGGAAAAAGGGAACAGGTGGGAAAAGGGTGAACGAGGTAGATAGAGAACATGAGGAACAGCTGGGGGAAGGAAAGGAAGAGAAGGTAACCTAATACGACCAGCAGGGGGAGACGGAGTGAAGAGAAAGAACAGGAACAAGACATAATATGACAATACATGACAGTACCCCCCCACTCACCGAGCGCCTCCTGGCGCACTCGAGGAGGAAACCTGGCGGCAACGGAGGAAATCATCGATCAGCGAACGGTCCAGCACGTCCCGAGAGGGAACCCAACTCCTTTCCCCAGGACCGTACCCCTCCCAATCCACTAGGTACTGATGACCACGGCCCCGAGGACGCATGTCCAAAATCTTACGGACCCTGTAGATAGGTGCGCCCTCGACAAGGATGGGGGAAGACGAGCGGGGGCGCGAAGAACGGGCTTAATACAGGAGACATGGAAGACCGGGTGGACGCGACGAAGATATCGCGGGAGAAGAAGTCGCACTGCGACAGGATTAATGATCTGAGAAATACGGAACGGACCAATGAACCGCGGGGTCAACTTGCGAGAAGCTGTCTTAAGGGGAAGGTTTTGGGTGGAGAGCCATACTCTCTGACCGCGACAATATCTAGGACTCTTAGTTCTACGCTTATTAGCGGCTCTCACAGTCTGCGCCCTATAACGGCAAAGTGCAGACCTGACCCTCTTCCAGGTGCGCTCACAACGTTGGACAAACGCCTGAGCGGAGGGGACGCTGGACTCGGCGAGCTGAGACGAGAACAGCGAAGGCTGGTACCCGAGGCTACTCTGAAAAGGAGATAGCCCGGTCGCAGACGAAGGAAGCGAGTTGTGGGCGTATTCTGCCCAGGGAAGCTGTTCTGACCAAGATGCAGGGTTACGAAAAGAAAGACTGCGTAAGATGCGACCAATAGTCTGATTGGCCCGTTCTGCTTGACCGTTAGACTGGGGGTGAAAGCCGGAAGAGAGACTGACGGAAGCCCCAATCAAACGGCAAAACTCCCTCCAAAATTGAGACGTGAATTGCGGACCCCTGTCCGAAACGACGTCTGACGGAAGGCCATGAATTCTGAAAACATTCTCGATGATGATTTGTGCCGTTTCTTTAGCAGAAGGGAGCTTAGCGAGGGGAATAAAATGAGCCGCCTTAGAGAACCTATCGACAACCGTAAGAATAACAGTCTTCCCCGCTGACGAAGGCAGTCCGGTGATAAAGTCTAAGGCGATGTGAGACCACGGTCGAGAGAGAATGGGAAGCGGTCTGAGACGGCTGGCAGGAGGAGAGTTACCGGACTTAGTCTGCGCGCAGACCGAACAAGCAGCCACGAAACGACGCGTGTCACGCTCCCGAGTGGGCCACCAAAAACGCTGGCGAATGGAAGCAAGCGTACCCCGAACGCCGGGGTGGCCGGCTAACTTGGCAGAGTGAGCCCAGTGAAGAACGGCCAGACGAGTAGGAACGGGAACGAAAAGAAGGTTCCTAGGACAAGCGCGCGGCGACGGAGTGTGAGTGAGAGCTTGCTTTACCTGCCTCTCAATTCCCCAGACAGTCAACCCGACAACACGCCCCTCAGGGAGAATCCCCTCGGGGTCGGTGGAGGCTACTGAAGAACTGAAGAGACGAGATAAAGCATCAGGCTTGGTGTTCTTAGAGCCCGGACGATAAGAAATTACGAACTCGAAACGAGAGAATAACAGCGCCCAACGAGCCTGACGCGCATTAAGTCGTTTGGCAGAACGGATGTACTCAAGGTTCCTATGGTCAGTCCAAACGACAAAAGGAACAGTCGCCCCCTCCAACCACTGTCGCCATTCGCCTAGGGCTAAGCGGATGGCGAGCAGTTCGCGGTTTCCCACATCATAGTTACATTCCGACGGCGACAGGCGATGAGAAAAATACGCGCAAGGGTGGACCTTGTCGTCAGAAAGGGAGCGCTGAGAAAGAATGGCTCCCACGCCCACCTCTGACGCGTCAACCTCGACAACGAACTGTCTAGAGACGTCAGGTGTAACAAGGATAGGTGCGGATGTAAACCGATTCTTGAGGAGATCAAAAGCTCCCTGGGCGGAAACGGACCACTTAAAGCACGTCTTGACAGAAGTAAGGGCTGTGAGAGGAGCTGCCACCTGACCGAAATTACGGATGAAACAACGATAGAAATTCCCGAAGCCGAGAAAGCGCTGCAGCTCGACGCGTGACTTAGGGGCGGGCCAATCGATGACAGCTTGGACCTTAGCGGGATCCATCTTAATGCCTTCAGCGGAAATAACAGAACCGAGAAATGTGACGGAGGAGGCATGAAAAGAGCACTTCTCAGCCTTCACATAAAGACAATTCTCTAAAAGGCGCTGGAGGACACGTCGAACGTGCTGAACATGAATCTGGAGTGACGGTGAAAAAATCAGGATATCGTCAAGGTAAACGAAAACAAAGATGTTCAGCATGTCTCTCAGGACGTCATTCACTAATGCCTGAAAGACAGCTGGAGCGTTAGCGAGGCCGAAAGGAAGAACCCGGTATTCAACGTGCCCTAACGGAGTGTTAAAACGCCGTTTTCCACTCGTCCCCCTCCCTGATGCGCACGAGATGGTAAGCGTTACGAAGGTCTAACTTAGTGAAAAACCTGGCTCCCTGCAGGATCTCGAAGGCTGAAGACATAAGAGGAAGCGGATAACGATTCTTAACTGTTATGTCATTCAGCCCTCGATAATCCACGCAGGGGCGCAGGGACCCGTCCTTCTTCTTAACAAAAAAAACCCCGCTCCGGCGGGAGAGGAGGAGGGGACTATGGTACCAGCGTCGAGAGCTACAGACAAATAATCCTCGAGAGCCTTACGTTCGGGAGCCGACAGAGAGTATAGTCTACCCCGGGGGGGAGTGGTTCCCGGAAGGAGATCAATACTACAATCATACGACCGGTGCGGAGGAAGAGAGGTGGCCCTGGACCGACTGAACACCGTGCGCAGATCGTGATACTCCTCCGGCACCCCTGTCAAATCACCAGGCTCCTCCTGTGAAGAAGAGACAGAGGAAACAGGAGGGATAGCAGACATTAAACATTTCACATGACAAGAGACAAAACAACAGGTGTAAAAGGTGTAAAAGGTGAACGAAAAATTAAATAATAAATGGTTTCGCTATGATTACCAGAGACAGTGAGGGTTAAAGGTAGCGTTTCACGCTGAATCCTGGGGAGAGGACTACCATCCAAAGCGAACAAGGCCGTGGGCTCCCCTAACTGTCTGAGAGGAATGTCATGTTCCCGAGCCCAGGTTTCGTCCATAAAACAGCCCTCCGCCCCAGAGTCTATCAAGGCACTGCAGGAAGCTGACGAACCGGTCCAGCGTAGATGGACCGACAAGGTAGTGCAGGATCTTGAAGGAGAGACCAGAGTAGTAGCGCTCACCAGTAGCCCTCCGCTTACTGATGAGCTCTGGCTTTTACTGGACATGAAGTGACAAAATGACCAGCGGAACCGCAATAGAGACAGAGGCGGTTGGTGATTCTCCGTTCCCTCTCCTTAGTCGAGATGCGGATACCCCCCAGCTGCATAGGCTCAGCACCCGAGCCAGCGGAGGAAGATGGTAGTGATGCGGAGAGGGGGGCAACGGATAACGCGAGCTCCTTTCCACGAGCTCGGTGACGAAGATCAACCCGTCGCTCTATGCGAATAGCGAGTTCAATCAAGGAATCCACGCTGGAAGGAACCTCCCGGGAGAGAATCTCATCCTTTACCTCCGCGCGGAGACCCTCCAGAAAACGAGCGAGCAAAGCCGGCTCATTCCAGTCACAGGAGGCAGCAAGAGTGCGAAACTCAATAGAGTAATCTGTTATGGATCGATTACCTTGACATAGGGAAGACAGGACCCTGGAAGCTTCCTCCCCAAAAACAGAACGATCAAAAACCCGTATCATCTCCTCCTTAAAGTCCTGATACTGGTTAGTACACTCAGCCCTCGCCTCCCAGATTGCCGTGCCCCACTCACGAGCCCGTCCAGTAAGGAGAGATATGACGTAGGCGATACGAGCTGTGCTCCTGGAGTAAGTGTTGGGCTGGAGAGAAAACACAATATCACACTGGGTGAGGAACGAGCGGCATTCAGTGGGCTCCCCAGAGTAACACGGCGGGTTATTGATTCTGGGCTCCGGAGATTCGGAAGCCCTGGAAGTGGCCGGTGGATCGAGGCGGAGATGGTGAATCTGTTTAGTGAGGTCGGAGACTTGGGCGGCCAGGGTCTCAACGGCATGTCGAGCAGCAGACAATTCCTGCTCGTGTCTGCCTAGCATCGCTCCCTGGATCTCGACGGCTGAGTGGAGAGGATCCGAAGTCGCTGGGTCCATTCTTGGTCAGATTCTTCTGTTATGCAGGTGAGTGAGGACCCAAAAGCGGTTTAACAGAAACAGAGTCCTTTAATGTCAAAACACAGGGAAGACATAGATCCTCTTCAGATGTATTGAATAGCAAAATAGACAACCCGCAGAGAGGGCGACAAATAAATCATAACGTCCTTCTGATACTACAGAAAAGTCCCCTTCTTAGCAGCAGAGGAGAATAGCAGGGTTAGCGGCGACAGACTGCTGGTCTCACTGGGTAGGCGCGGGTTGTAGATGACAGAGGTACCTGATCACACGTAGCATCAGATGAACAGGCAGATTCCGACAGGACGAGACAAGGGTGAAGCAAACGTGACGATAGTTTGGTTCTGGCATGAGAAACTCAAAACGAGAATCTGACAAAGACAGAAGCAGGAACAGAGAGAGAAATAGAGACCTAATCAGAGGGAAAAAGGGAACAGGTGGGAAAAGGGTGAACGAGGTAGTTAGAGAACATGAGGAACAGCTGGGGGAAGGAAAGGAAGAGAAGGTAACCTAATACGACCAGCAGGGGGAGACGGAGTGAAGAGAAAGAACAGGAACAAGACATAATATGACAATACATGACACAACTAACCTGTACCCCCACACATTTACTCTATACCGGTACCCCTGTATATAACCTCGTTATTGTTATTTTTTTTGTAATGATCATGCTGTTTAATCAGCTTTTTGATTTCTGGGAAAAATATAAAAGCAACAATAAAAGATCCCAGAAATGTCCCATATGCACATGAAGCTTATTTCTCTCAAAATGTGTGCAAAAATGTTTTTACATCTCTGTTAGTGAGCATTTCTCCTTTGCCAAGATAATCCATCCACCTGACAGGTGTGGCATATCAAAAAGCTGATGTTCGAAAAAGTAGGCCATAGCCTGGTACTTCTTAAAGAAGAGTGTCTTGAAAAAGTAGGCCATAGCCTGGTACTTCTTAAAGAAGAGTGTCTTGTAGATCGTATGGTACTTCTTAAAGAAGAGTGTCTTGTAGATCGGATGGTACTTCTTAAAGAAGAGTGTCTTGTAGATCGGATGGTACTTCTTAAAGAAGAGTGTCTTGTAGATCGTATGGTACTTCTTAAAGGAGAGTGTCTTGTCGATCGTATGGTACTTTTCTGACATAGTCTTGATGTCTTCACTATTATTCTACAATGTAAAAAATAGTAAAAATAAATAAAGAAAAACCCTTGAATGAGTAGGTGTGGCCAAACTTTTGACTGGTACTGTATGTATCTCTAATGTGGTCATACATTTGGCAGGAGGTTAGGAAGTGTAGCTCAGTTTCCACCTCATTTTGTGGGCAGTGGGCACATAGCCTGTCTTCTCTCGAGAACCAGGCCTGCTTATGGCAGCCTCTCTCAATAGCAAGGCTATGCTCACTGAGTCTGTACATAGTCAAATATTTTCTTAATTTGGGGTCAGTCAAAGTGGTCAGTGGTCTCTTTCTCTCTCTCTTTGCTCTCTCTCTCTCTCCAATCTCTCTCTTTGCGCTCTACTCTCTCTCGCTCTGCTGTCTCTCTCCCCCTTCATCTCTCTCTCTCTCTGCCCATCTGCCCTTACACGTGTGTTAATGATGTGATTTCCATTAGTTGAATTTCAGAGAGAAAAGAATGTTACAAAACCATAATCTCCATCTAATTATATGAATTAATCATACAGGATTCATTAATCTATTTCTCCTCTTGTTTCCCACTTGTAAAGCAATATTTGTTTTTGAGTAAATTACATTTCAATATGGTGATGCATTCAGAGAAATGTGTGTATGTGTTTGTGTGCATTGGCTTTCTCTCGCTCGCTCTCTTTCTCTCTCTCTTTCTTTCTCTCTTTTTCTCTCTCTTTCTTTCTCTTCTTGTCCTTTCACCACCCTACTTGTTGTTGCAGTTTCCCCATCCACACAATTATATAGAACAGTATAGCATCTTTATGCCCCAATCTCTCCATCTTTCTCTCCCCATCACTCTCCCCTCTCTCTTTCCATCTCTCTCTCCCCTCTCTCTTTCCATCTCTCTCCCCCCTCTCCCTTTCCATCTTTCTCTCCCCCTCTCTCTCCCTGCTCTCTCCGATCTCTCTCTCCCTTCATCTATCTATCGCTCTGCTCTCTCTCCCTCTCCCTTTCATCTCTCTCTTTCCCTCTGCTCTCTCTATCCCCTTCATCTCTCTCTATCCCCTTCATCTCTCTCTCTCTCTCTCTCTCTTCTTTCTACCCTTCATATCTATTTTACTCTGCTCTGCTCTGTCTATCTCTCTCCCTTCATCTCTCTCTCTCTCTCTCTCTCTCTCTCTCTCTCTCTCTCTCTGTTCATCTGCCCGTACATGTGTTTTAATGATGTGATTTCCATTAGTTAAATGTCAGAGAAAAAAGGACATGACAGAAGTGTAATCTCCATCTAATGATATGAATTAATCATACAGGGTTCATGATTCTATTCTTCCACTTTTGTTCCCTCAGTAACACAATATTTGTTTTTGAGCAAATTACATTTCAATATGGTGATGCATTCAGAGAAATGTGTGTGTGTACGTGTGTGTCTGTGTGTGTGTGTGTGTCTGTGTGTATGTATGACACATCAGCACTTGCTGGTCGTTGTGTCCCTGTGTAATCTCTGCATCTGAGACCTTGTCATCGCTACAGTACTCTCAGCTTGTCCAACGTGAGCATAACAGGTGACTACAATACTGACTATGACTGTGATATGTGGTTGATGTTCTGGGTCTCTTCAGTATACAATAACAGAGTAGATACTGTTTAATGGTACAGACTGTTTAATGTTGATACTATACAATACAACTTTATTGTCCATATCTAACAGTGAACAATGGACATTTGTTTTCTGTTTTTTTCTCTTCCATTTAGCAGATATCACACTGACCCACTGACCCCTCAGGGGAGGACTGGTCATAGGGCATTTCAGTTAATCATTACAGAAATTGGTTACTACACCCAATAGTGTGTGGCAACAGCTGCTTGGGTTTTCCCCAATGAGGAAGAGAGAGTGGCCCTACTACCCAGAAGTGGTTGGTTGTCATGGGAATGTGTTTGTTTTCGGAACATGTCTGCTATAAAGACACATATACACTTCCTCTCAGGGGAGGACTGGTCATAGGACATTTCAGGTAAATGCCAGGTGGACTGGTCCATTTTTAGCCCTGTGGGCCTCTGTCTAAATTTGTGGTTTTGCGCAAAATTATCATTGTTTGACTAATATGGGGGCCTCGAGATAAAAAAAGTGGTCCGGTTTCTGGTCCCAATCTGTCCCTGCTTCCTCTTCATTTCATCTGAGAAGAGACAGACGAGAGCAATCCTCTCTATGAGAGACTCTCCCAAACCACCGTCCACTCCTCTCTATGAGAGACTCTCCCAAACCACCGTCCACTCCTCTCTATGAGAGACTCTCCCAAACCACCGTCCACTCCTCTCTATGAGAGACTCTCCCAAACCACCGTCCACTCCTCTCTATGAGAGACTCTCCCAAACCACCGTCCACTCCTCTCTATGAGAGACTCTCCCAAACCACCGTCCACTCCTCTCTATGAGAGACTCTCCCAAACCACCGTCCACTCCTCTCTATGAGAGACTCTCCCAAACCACCGTCCACTCCTCTCTATGAGAGACTCTCCCAAACCAAAATCTCTATTGATGGAAAAAGTACAAAAACAAGATAGCACATCTTAAGTTCTTCTTAAAAATCCAGTCAATAAGAATTTGATATGTAACACTTGTGGTGGTCACTGGGTTTGTCCTCTCTCTCTCTCTCTCTCTCTCTCTCTCTCTATTTCTCTCTCTTTCTTCTCTCTCTCTCTCTCTCTCTCTCTCTCTCTCTCTCTCTCTCTCCCTCTCTCTCTCTCTCTCTCTCTCTCTCTCTCTCTCTCTCTCTCCTCTCTCTCTCTCTCTCTCTCTCTCTCTCTCTCTCTCTCACAAGTTTCAAAAGAATAGACACATTTCAAATATTACAGCTATTTACAGTGTTGTAATAGTTAATAGTCAATTCAATTGAAGAGGCTTTATTGGCATGGAAAACATATGTTTACATTGTCAAAGCAAGTGAAATGAATAAACAAACGTGAAATAATTACACACACTCACAAGGAATCACATTGGTGACGTGGGTTGTTCAATGTTCTTTCCACATGAAGATGATTTCTCCCTACCTCTACCCCCCGCCCCCCCCCCCGTCCCCCCGTCCCTCCTCCCTGCCCCTGTGTCCCTGGTCGTTGTTACATTCCACAGACACACAGCTCACAGGGACATGAAACTTACCATGAAGGATGACCAGGCAATATCAACAGCCCCAGGCTGGTAGGTGGGCCCACAAACCACTGTTGTGTCCTTGAGCAAGGCACTTAACCCCAAAATTGCTCTCCATCCATGGATGCTATTCTAATCAAATCGACAATAAAGTATATATTCACTCTATTTCACAATGGTTTGGTGTGAACGTATATTTTTAAAGTAGACTGACATTATTTTTTATCAGATAGGCCTACTGTAAAACAACATCTGCATTGTTGGGCCCTAGCTAGCAGTATGCCAGAACTGTGCTCTGAAATGACACTGGTGACGTCACACGCGTGGAGCGGAAAAGACACGCTGGAGTGCGTATCCAATTGCATTGCCCCAAATTCACACGGAGCGTTTCACGTTGTTGTTTTTTTACGTCTGCGACGTAAGTAAGTCACGACTGTCTGTTGCATCAAACAGCGAACGGCTCGGTTTTGCCTGACCTGAAATATGCCACATTCACACAGGATCGACATGTGTCACCAAACTAGAAATGGTAATCTTCCCGCAGCCTGACTGATTAAGCTAGCCAGCCACTTGGCTACCTCCTAGCCCAGGTTAGCTGAGTGCAGTCGGCGCATCACGAACCAACAAGCAGCTACCGAGAGAAGATGGCGGAGTACTCGCCTGTCCTGCCGATGAGGGATGGTGGAGCGAGGTTTGGTATCGGACAGCCCATCTTTCCCCGGTCCCGGTCCGGTTCAGAGTCCGACAGTGAACTGTCTCAGAGTCTGGCCCGAACCAAGATCCGGTCTTACGGGAGTACGGCTAGCGTCGCGGCTTCTCTCGGCGAGAAATACATAGAGCATCGGGTCACAGACAGCGACACTTTGCAGGGCATAGCCCTCAAATACGAAGTAACGGTAAGGTTATTATTACCGGCACACACACACGTCTTGTGTGAATGTCTTGTGTGTTATGGTTGTGGATATTAAAATGTGAAATCTCATCCACCGCGCATTTGTTTTGATCAACTGTCATGCATGCGAGCATTTTTTGGGACCACCTATTTGCTACGCTGTCATATCATGGTCGCGTGTATAATAAAACCAGGGCTTGCAAGATTAACCTAGCATAGATATCCTACACGATTAAATTATTCTTAGATCCAAACATTTATTACTTACTCTCATGATACCTGAATGCAACGGACGGACTGGGCAGGCTTCGAACCAGAAACTTCAGTATCAGATTTCATCCCATTCAAGGCCTGAGCGTCCCTGCTCCACATGAGCTACATTGTTACTGTTACATTGTTGCATTAACAACATGGTCATCATGACTCATAACAGAATGTTGGCTACACAAAGGTTCATGTGATCTTGTGTGAGCAACTTCAGCCACATGCAGTGTTTGGCATTCATCTTTCCCATCTCTGAAGCTCACTGTCACTGATGACCACTGTGGACTACTCCAGTCCTGAAGGAGCACAGTGTGCTGGCTTTCCTTTCATCTGGTGTGTCAGTGTTGTGGTGAAACAGACACTTGCACACACTGTGGACTACTCCAGTCCTGAAGGAGCACAGTGTGCTGGCTTTCCTTTCATCTGGTGTGTCAGTGTTGTGGTGAAACAGACACTTGCACACACTGTGGACTACTCCAGTCCTGAAGGAGCACAGTGTGCTGGCTTTCCTTTCATCTGGTGTGTCAGTGTTGTGGTGAAACAGACGCTTGCACACACTGTGGACTACTCCAGTCCTGAAGGAGCACAGTGTGCTGGCTTTCCTTTCATCTGGTGTGTCAGTGTTGTGGTGAAACAGACACTTGCACACACTGTGGACTACTCCAGTCCTGAAGGAGCACAGTGTGCTGGCTTTCCTTTCATCTGGTGTGTCAGTGTTGTGGTGAAACAGACACTTGCACACACTGTGGACTACTCCAGTCCTGAAGGAGCACAGTGTGCTGGCTTTCCTTTCATCTGGTGTGTCAGTGTTGTGGTGAAACAGATGCTTGCACACACTGTGTCCCTCAAGGACTGGAGTAGCCCCTGTCCCTCCAGGACTGGAGTAGCCCCTGTCCCTCCAGGACTGGAGTAGCCCCTGTCCCTCCAGGACTGGAGTAGCCCCTCCCAGCCCTGGGGGCTTCTAGGAATGTCTGTCTTCCTGAAGATATGAGTACATTGCTCATCTCTCACCCAATAACAACATGTGTTACTACCTACATTTCTATCAGTATTGATACTGTTGTTACTGTCTTGTGTTATTACAATCTTGTTAGTATTGCTATTTATGTTACGGCTGCTTTGTGACTGCAGTTCTTAGTACTGATGTTATTGTTTTGTTAACCTGTTATTAGTACTGTAATTGTTTTGTTAACCTGTTATTAGTACTGTTATTGTTTTGTTAACCTGTTATTAGTACTGTTATTGTTTTGTTAACCTGTTATTAGTACTGTTATTGTTTTGTTAACCTGTTATTAGTACTGTTATTGTTTTGTTAACCTGTTATTAGTACTGTTATTGTTTTGTTAACCTGTTATTAGTACTGTTATTGTTACTTATTGTTTTGTTACCTGTTATTAGTACATTTTATTGTTTTGTTAACTATTAGTACAGTTATTGGTACTGTTATTGTTTTGTTAACCTGTTATTAGTACTGTTATTGTTTTGTTAACCTGTTATTAGTACTGTTATTGTTTTGTTACACCATGTTATTGGTACTGTTATTGTTTTGTTAACCTGTTATTGGTACTGTTATTGTTTTGTTAACCTGTTATTAGTACTGTTATTGTTTTGTTAACCTGTTATTAGTACTGTTATTGTTTTGTTAACCTGTTATTGGTACTGTTATTGTTTTGTTAACCTGTTATTAGTACTGTTATTGTTTTGTTAACCTGTTATTAGTACTGTTATTGTTTTGTTAACCTGTTATTAGTACTGTTATTGTTTTGTTAACCTGTTATTGGTACTGTTATTGTTTTGTTAACCTGTTATTAGTACTGTTATTGTTTTGTTAACCTGTTATTAGTACTGTTATTGTTTTGTTAACCTGTTATTGGTACTGTTATTGTTTTGTTAACCTGTTATTAGTACTGTTATTGTTTTGTTACACCATGTTATTGGTACTGTTATTTTTTTGTTAACCTGTTATTAGTACTGTTATTGTTTTGTTACACCATGTTATTAATGTGTTATTACTGTTATGTCACACATATGATTCCAGATGGAGCAGATCAAGAGGACTAACAAGATGTTCAGTAACGACTGTATCTTCCTGCGTAACACCCTCAACATCCCTGTGGTCTCAGAGAAGACCTCTCCCTTCAACGGCCTGTCTCTAGAGTCCCCCGACGGAGATCCCCAGGACCAGGACTTCAACCCCCTTTGTGTGGGGCAGGACAGGGACACTGAGGAGGACCCCTCGCCACCTCTGGCCCCTGGGGATAAGGACAGTAGTAGTTATAAACGGCCCCAGCCGGAAGAGCTGTCGGCTCAAGACTTCCTGCACAGACTGGACTTGCAGATTAAACAGTCAAAGCAGGCAGCACGCAGGCTCAAAGAAGAGGAAGTGAGGTAAGAGTTGGAATACGCCAATGTGGTGATGGCCAGTCACATGGGTTTCATCCAAAATGGCACCTCAGTCCATAGTTAGTACATTACTTTTTGAACACGGCAAATTTATTTATTTGTATTTAAGCTTTATTTAACTAGCCAAGTCAGTTAAGAACAGATTCTTATTTACAGTGACGGCCTAACCCGGCCAAACCCTAACACGGACAGCGCTGGGCCAATTGTGCGCCACCCTATGGGACTCCCAATCACGGCCGGTTGTGATACAGCCTGGAATCGAACCAGGGTCTGTAGTGACGCCTCCAGCACTTAGACCGCTGCGACACTCGGGAGCCTATAGTGCGCTACTTTTGTCCATAGCCCTATGTTCGGAATAGGCTGCCATTTGAAATAGTGCCCTATATAGGTAATAGTGTGCGATGTCAGATTTGCACCTGGCACACTCAGGGAACCACATTGAACTGAACAACTGAGTTGACAACCATTCACCTTATCCCTTCTGCATATCACAAGACTTGTTCGCCCACTAAGATAAAACCAATGAATCAGCTTGGGGTAGGTAACACAAATCCTCAAGTCTAACAAAGTGGTAGGAGCTAGCAGTGGTTTTCAGACTAGAAATTCAGACTAGCAGTTGTCCTTCAGCCAACTCTTGTCTTCGTTAAAAGTTGCTTCGTCCAGGCGCATCACTCAAACCAGCAGTCAAATCAGCAGACTGCCTGTGAGCGAGACGTCGAATCAGAAAGCTGCCAGTGGACGTGTGACGTCCTGCTTACGCAGATGCAGGTGACGGATGCCTGTCGGATTCTGAGTTCCCGCTGGCCAGTGCCCCTCCTGGCCTGCGATTGGCTACTAGTCATAAATGTTGAGTCATGCAGACTTCCTGCCAAACTGTGGGTGGTGAGGGGCTGAGATTGTGTGTGTGTGTGTGTGTGTGTGTGTGTGTGCGTAGGAGGCTGAGACCAGAAGATGTTGTCACTGCAGATGCCTTCACCCTGTGTGTGTATGTACTGATCCGTCAGGAGAGAGAGATGTCCATCCACAGTGTCTTGGTCTGATCCCAGCCCACCTGACTCTCAGTACAGCCTATCTGTTAACCTCTATTACTGCTCAGATTACATTCCAAACGGATGACGTTACACGACTGAGAGACAACAACAAGCAACGACATGTTTTGTTTTTGCAGCGTCGTTTATAGATCCCAGACTGAGAAAGACAGGAAGGGTGAGATAGAAAGGGAAGACTGAAAGTGGGAGGGAGGGAGAGAAGGCCTCCACCTATTCAACCATTTCAGATTTCAGGAGTGGCAAGGGGAGTAGGTTCCGTATAGGGGGGTAGCGTCCGTCTAGGGGAGTAGGTTCCGTCTAGGGGAGTAGGTTCCGTCTAGGGGAGTAGGGTCCGTCTAGCGGGGTAGGGTCCGTCTAGGGGAGTAGGGTCCGTCTAGGGGGGTAGGGTCCGTCTAGGGGGGTAGGTTCCGTCTAGGGGAGTAGGGTCCGTCTAGGGGGTAGGGTCCGTCTAGCGGGGTAGGGTCCGTCTAGCGGGGTAGGGTCCGTCTAGCGGAGTAGGGTCCGTCTAGCGGAGTAGGGTCCGTCTAGCGGGGTAGGGTCCCTCTAGCGGAGTAGGGTCCGTCTAGCGGAGTAGGGTCCGTCTAGGGGGGTGGGGTCCGTCTAGGGGGGTGGGGTCCGTCTAGTGGGGTGGGGTCCGTCTAGTGGGGTGGGGTCCGTCTAGTGGAGTAGGGTCTCTAGTGGGGTAGGGTCCGTCTAGTGGAGTAGGGTCCGTCTAGTGGAGTAGGGTCTCTCTAGTGGGGTAGGGTCCGTCTAGTGGAGTAGGGTCTCTCTAGTGGGGTAGGGTCTCTCTAGTGGGGTAGGGTCTCTCTAGTGGGGTAGGGTCCGTCTAGTGGGGTAGGGTCCGTCTAGTGGGGTAGGGTCTCTCTAGTGGGGTAGGGTCCGTCTAGTGGAGTAGGGTCTCTCTAGTGGAGTAGGGTCTCTCTAGGGGGTAGGGTCCGTCTAGTGGAGTAGGGTCCGTCTAGGGGAGTAGGGTCTCTCTAGTGGAGTAGGGTCCGTCTAGGGGAGTAGGGTCCGTCTAGGGAGTAGGGTCCGTCTAGTGGAGTAGGGTCCGTCTAGTGGAGTAGGGTCTCTCTAGTGGAGTAGGGTCTCTCTAGGGGGGTAGGGTCCGTCTAGTGGAGTAGGGTCCGTCTAGGGGAGTAGGGTCTCTAGTGGAGTAGGGTCCCTCTAGTGGAGTAGGGTCTCTCTAATGGAGTAGGGTCCCTCTAATGGAGTAGGGTCTCTCTAGGGGTGTAGGGTCCGTCTAGTGGAGTAGTGTCTCTAGTGGGGTAGGGTCCGTCTAGTGGAGTAGGGTCTCTCTAGTGGGGTAGGGTCCGTCTAGTGGAGTAGGGTCTCTCTAGTGGGGTAGGGTCTCTCTAGTGGGGTGGGGTCCGTCTAGTGGGGTAGGGTGCGTCTAGTGGGGTAGGGTCTCTCTAGTGGGGTAGGGTCCGTCTAGTGGAGTAGGGTCTCTCTAGGGGGGTAGGGTCCGTCTAGGGGAGTAGGGTCCGTCTAGGGGAGTAGGGTCTCTAGTGGGGTAGGGTCTCTCTAGGGGGGTAGTGTTCGTCTAGGGGAGTAGGGTCTCTCTAGTGGAGTAGGGTCTCTCTAGGGGGGTAGGGTCCGTCTAGGGGAGTAGGGTCTCTCTAGTGGAGTAGGGTCCGTCTAGTGGAGTAGGGTCTCTCTAGGGGGGTAGGGTCCGTCTAGGGGAGTAGGGTCTCTAGTGGAGTAGGGTCTCTCTAGGGGGGTAGGGTCCGTCTAGGGCAGTAGGGTCTCTCTAGTGGAGTAGGGTCTCTCTAGGGGGGTAGGGTCTATTTGGAATTCAGAATAAGTCAGGCCTGAGCTTGTCTCGCTGACTATGGGTGCTGAGACACAGTCACGTCTGTGAAGATCGGCAAGTTGGCTGGCATGTGCACACTAACGCACGCACTCTCTCCACACACACACATACTATTTAAGTTAGAGGAACTGCCAAGTCAGTCCTGAGTCACGCTGGCAGCAGCTGCGGTCTCTCCCTGGCTTGGCCAGGGGCTGTATCCACAAAGTGTCTCAGAGTAGGAGTGCTGATCTAGGATCAGTTTAGCCTTTTAGATCACAGGGAATAAGGCTTACCATATGCTTCCCAGTTGAAACAGTTCCTGCATATATTGTGACTACATGTTGTATCATTCTGGTTAGTTTTGGTGTTCTGCAGCTTTGTTTCCGTCTATTTGAGCACACAGCGTTTTTTCTTCTGTAGCTGAAGTCTACGATCCTTCGTCGGTGATTGGTCAGCAGTGCGGATTCTTCAATTAAGTGTTTGTTGTCATTCGACGACAGGCAACTAGTTTTCATGCACATTTTGTTCACTTGAGAAATACTGTATCTTAGATGTAAAATTGCGCGACTGAGACCTCGGCAAAAACGTCAACTAAGATATCTGTAATTAATTTAATCTTAATTCCGACTATTTTGAGGAAGTGTACTTGCTGCTACAGTGTCTCAAGAGGGACAAACGGTAATGTTGATGCTTTTCTTGTTTTTAAAGCGAAGGTATTTTAAGGGAGTATGCAAGAACAGACGTTTACTTGGCCTAGCTGAGTTCTGCTAGGAGAAACCCAACCTATGTATGTGGACGCCTTTAGATTGGCTGTAGAGGGGAACTGACCCTATAGCACCACGCCTACTCTGGGAACGTTGATACCTACGGCCCCGGAGGGTCGATACCTACTGCCCCGGAGGGTCGATGCCTACTGCCCCGGAGGGTCGATGCCTACTGCCCCGGAGGGTCGATGCCTACTGCCCCGGAGGGTCGATGCCTACTGCCCCGGAGGGTCGATGCCTACTGCCCCGGAGGGTCGATGCCTACGGCCCCGGAGGGTCGATACCTACTGCCCCGGAGGGTCGATACCTACTGCCCCGGAGGGTCGATACCTACTGCCCCGGAGGGTCGATACCTACTGCCCCGGAGGGTCGATACCTACGGCCCCGGAGGGTCGATACCTACTGCCCCGGAGGGTCGATACCTACGGCCCCGGAGGGTCGATACCTACTGCCCCGGAGGGTCGATACCTACTGCCCCGGAGGGTCGATACCTACTGCCCCGGGGGGTCGATACCTACGGCCCCGGGGGGTCGATACCTACGGCCCCGGGGGGCCGATACCTACGGCCCCGGGGGGCCGATACCTACGGCCCCGGGGGGCCGATACCTACGGCCCCGGGGGGCCGATACCTACGGCCCCGGGGGGGCGATACCTACGGCCCCAGGTCTCTAAGGAGACCATAACCTGATCAACCTACAGCTGGGCAGCATTATGGTTCAGTGCTCTGTGGTTTAACAGCTATGTTACAGGATTTAGAGGAAATGCCATGGTTTTCTTGAAGTGAAACTGGTCTAAACGGGCAATCTGGGATTAGACAACAACAAGCCGTCACCCTGACACTTGTTTTGGTTAACAGTTGAGGGATTCGGCTGGAGAAATGTAACCACTCTCAAAATGTTTCATACAGAGCTATGGATGAAGGAGAAATCTAGTTTTAATATAGTTTTGAAGCTATGGAGTAAAGCAAGTTTTACATGATCTGAGACTTGGTAGTGGAAACTGGGTTAGATGTTCTGCAGCTGAGTACAGTTATAGTTGGTAACAGGCAGTCTGTGCTGTCACTCTGAGACACACACACCTGCTGGTCTAATTGGATTGTGGGTTGCCGTGGTGCCTGAGGGAGTCTGAATAATGGATGAACAATGCACTGGGAGCAGTATGGTGCTCAGGACACAGCAGCAGGCTGACCTAATCACTAATATCTAATGGTTACGGTGAAAGAGGCTTCCTCTCCTTGTCACCTCCACCTCCTTCATCTCCACCTTTCCTTCCTGTCCATCGCTCCTTCCTGTCCATCTCTCCTTCCTGTCCATCTCTCCTTCCTGTCCATCTCTCCTTCATCTCCACCTCTCCTTGATCTCCACCTTCCTTCCTGTCCATCGCTCCTTCCTGTCCACATCCTTCATCTCCCCTCTCCTTCCTGTCCTCTCCTCCTTCCTCTCTCCTTTCCTGTCTACCTCTCCTTCATCTCCACCTCTCCTTCCTGTCTACCTCTCCTTCCTTCTATCTCCCACCTTCCTTCCTGTCTACCTCTCCTTCCTGTCTACCCTCCTTCCTGTCCACCTCCTTCCTGTCTATCTCCTTCCTGTCTACCTCCTTCCTGTCCACCTCCTTCATCTCCTTCATCTCCACCTCCCTTCCTGTCTACCTCTCCTTCCTGTCTACCTCCTTCATCTTCATCTCCACCTCTCCTTCCTGTCTTCCTCTCCTTCCTGTCTACCTCTCCTTCCTGTTCCTGTCTACCTCTCATCTCCTCATCTCCACCTCTCCTTCCTGTCTCTCTTCCTGTCTACCTTCCTGTCCATCTCTTCCTGTCCACCTCTTCCTTCCTGTCCTACCTCTCCTTCCTGTCCACCTCTTCCTTCCTGTTCACCTCTCCTTCCTGTCTACCTCTCCTTCCTGTCTTCCTGTCCACCTCTCCTTCATCTCCACCTCCTTCCTGTCTACCTTCCTGTCTACCTCTCCTTCCTGTCCACCTCTCCTTCCTGTCCACCTCTCCTTCCTGTCTACCTCTCCTTCCTGTCTACCTCTCCTTCCTGTCTACCTCTCCTTCCTTCACCTCTCCTTCATCTCCACCTCTCCTTCCTCTACTTCCTTCCTCTACCTCTCCTTCCTGTCTACCTCTCCTTCCTGTCTACCTCTCCTTCCTGTCCACCTCTCCTTCCTGTCTACCTCTCCTTCCTGTCTACCTCTCCTTCCTGTCTACCTCCTTCCTCCTTCCCTGTCTACCTCCTTCCTGTCATCTCCTTCCTCTCCACCTCTCCTTCCTGTCTACTCTCCTTCATCTCCCCTCTCCTTCCTGTCCACCTTCATCTCCCCTCTCCTTCCTGTCTACCTCTCCTTCCTGTCTACCTCTCCTTCCTGTCTACCTCTCCTTCCTGTCTACCTCTCCTTCCTGTCTACCTCCTTCCTTCATCTCCTTCCTGTCTCCTCTCCTTCCTGTCTACCTCTCCTTCCTGTCTACCTCTCCTTCCTCCTCTCCTTCCTGTCTACCACTCTTCCTCCTTCCTCCTTCCTCCTCCTCCTTCCTCTCCTCTCCTTCCTGTCTACCTCTCCTTCCTGTCTACCTCCTCCTTCATCTCCTTCATCTCCACCTCTCCTTCCTGTCTACCTCTCCTTCCTGTCTACCTCCTTCCTGTCTACTTTCTACCTCTCCTTCATCTCCTTCATCTCCACCTCTCCTTCCTGTCATCCTTCCTGTCCACCTCTCCTGTCTACCTCTTCCCTGTCTTCCTTCCTGTCCACCTCTCCTTCCTGTCACCTCTCCTTCCTGTCCACCTCTCCTTCCTGTCCCTCTCCTTCCTCTCCACCTCTCCTTCCTGTCCACCTCTCCTTCTACCTCTTCCTGTCCTCTCCTTCCTGTCTACCTCTCCTTCATCTCCACCTCTTCCTGTCTACCTCTTCCTGTCCACCTCTCCTTCATCTCCACCTCTCCTTCCTGTCTACCTCTCCTTCCTGTCTACCTCTCTTCCTGTCTACCTCTCCTTCCTGTCCACCTCTCCTTCCTGTCTACCTCTCCTTCCTGTCTACCTCCTTCCTGTCTACCTCTCCTTCCTGTCTACCTCCTTCATCTCCCTTCCTGTCTACCTCTCCTTCCTGTCTACCTCTCCTTCCTGTCCACCTCTCCTTCCTGTCTACCTCTCCTTCCTCTTCCTGTCACCTCTCCTTCCTGTCTAGCTCTCCTCCACCTCCCTGTCTACCTCTCCTTCCTGTCTACCTCCTTCCTGTCTACACCCTTCCTGTCTTCCCTTCCTCTCTACCTCTCCTTCCTGTCTCCTCTCCTTCCTCTCCTTCATCTCCACCTCTCCTTCCTGTCTACCTCTCCTTCCTGTCTTCCTGTCTACCTTCTCCTTCCTGTCTACCTCTCCTTCCTGTCTACCTCTCCTTCATCTCCTTTCATCTCCACCTCTCCTTCCTCCTTCCTGTCTACCTCTCCTTCATCTCCACCTCTCCTTCCTGTCTACCTTCTCCTTCCTGTCCTCTCCACCTCTCTTTCCTGTCTACCTCTCCTTCCTGTCTACCTCTCCTTCATCTCCACCTCCCTTCCTGTTCACCTCTCCTTCATCTCACCTCTCCTTCCTGTCTACCTCTCCTTCCTGTCTCCACTCTCCTTCCCTCCTGTCCACCTCTCTTTCACACTCACCTCTCTTTCACCTCCATCTTCTTTCACCTCTCCTTCCTCTCTTTCCTCTACACCTCCTTCCTGTCTCCTCCTTCCTGTCCACCTCTCTTTCACCTCCACCTCTTTCCTCTCTCCACCATCTCTTTCCTCTCCACCTCTTTCACCACCTCTCTTTCACCTACACCTCTCTTTCACCTACACCTCTTACCTCTCCACCTCTTTTCCTCTCCACCTCTCTTTCCTCTACACCTCTCTTTCTTCTACACTACCTCTCTTTCACCTACACCTCTTCTTCACCTACACCTCTTTCTTTCACCTCTTTCCTCTACACCTCTCTTTCCTCTACACCTCTCTTTCACCTCTCTTTCACCTACACCTCTCTTTCACCTTCTTTCCTCTCACCTCTCTTTCCTCTACACCTCTTTCACCTCTCTCTTTCACCTCTCCTCTACATCTCTTTCCTCTCCATCTCTCTTTCCTCTCCATCTCTCCTCCCTGTCCATTTATCTGAAAACAGTCTAGGGGGAAAATTGCTTGGGTATGAGTTAGAAATGTCAGTGTTGGTAATTTGGGGTTTATCGTCCAAGCTCTACTGTAGACTATTGAGATGCAGCCCTATTAGGTCACATAGGAGGCCTCAACCCTCTGCAGACTGATCTATCAGCTAATTATAGATCTGCCAGGAAAGAGAGGGGAGGAGTGTGTATCAGGGAAGCAAGGACTAAATGAAGAAGGAGAGGAAAGAAAGTCAGGAAGAAAAAAGGATGTATGTTTGGCAGAAAGAAGGGAGAGAAGATGGAAGGTGCTAAGGAGTGATGGAGAGAAGATGGAAGGTGCTAAGGAGTGATGGAGAGAAGATGGGAGGGGCTAAGGAGTGATGGAGAGAAGATGGAAGGAGTGATGGAGAGAAGATGGAAGGGGCTGATGGAGAGAAGATGGAAGGGGCTAAGGAGTGATGGAGAGAAGATGGAAGGGGCTAAGGAGTGATGGAGAGAAGAAGGAAGGGGCTAAGGAGTGATGGAGAGAAGATGGAAGGGGGAGTGATGGAGAGATGGAGAGAAGATGGAAGGGGCTAAGGAGTGATGGAGAGAAGATGGAAGGGGCTAAGGAGTGATGGAGAGAAGATGGAAGGGGCTAAGGAGTGATGGAGAGAAGATGGAAGGGGCTAAGGAGTGATGGAGAGAAGATGTTGTAATAATGACAATTACAACAATACTGAATGAACACTTATTTTAACTTAATATAATACATCAATAAAAATCAATTTAGCCTCAAATAAATAATGAAACATGTTCAATTTGGTTTAAATAATGCAAAAACAAAGTGTTGGAGAAGAAAGTAAAAGTGCAATATGTGCCATGTAAAAAAGCTAAGGTTTCAGATCCTTGCTCAGAACATGAGAACATATGAAAGTTGGTGGTTCCTTTAAACATGAGTCTTCAATATTCCCAGGTAAGAAGTTTTAGGTTGTCGTTATTATAGGAATTATAGGACTATTTCCCTCTATACCATTTGTATTTCATTAACCTTTGACTATTGGATGTTCTTATAGGCACTTTAGTATTGCCAGTGTAACAGTATAGCTTCCGTCCCTCTCCTCACTCCTCTCTGGGCTCGACCCGCAACACAACGACAACAGCCATCATCGAAGCAGCGTTACCCATGCGGAGCAAGGGAAACAACCACCCCAAGGCTCAGAGCAAGTGACGTTTGAAACACTATTAGCGCACGCTAACTAGCTAGCCATTTCACTTCGTTTACACCAGCCTCATCTCGGGAGTTGATAGGCTTGAAGCCATAAACAGCGCAATGCTTGACACACAACGAAGAGCTGCTGGCAAAACTCACGAAAGTGCTGTTTGAATGAATGTTTACGCGCCTGCTTCTGCCTACCACCGCTCAGTCAGATACTTACCGTAATTGCTGGACTATTAAGCGCACCTGAATATAAACCGCACCCACTGAATTATTAAAAAATATGTATTTTGTACATAAATAAGCCTCACATGTCTGTACATTGAAACAAATTAACTTTACACAGCCTTTAAACGAAACACGGCTTGTAACAAAAATAAATCGGCTTTAACCAAACACGGATTGTAACAAAAATAAATAGGCTTTAACGAAATACGGCTTGTAACAAAAATTAAACAGTAGCCTACCAAGAAAGTCATTGGTCACTATCTTCCTCCTCCTGTGCACTGAAACCACTGAAGGCATCTCCTTTGGTGACGGAGTTGAATAGCCTCAGAATTGCTTCATCCGATGTTGGATCGCTGCCCTCTTCAATACGCAGCAGTCCAGCCTTTCGAAACCCGTTGATGATAGTGGATTTTTTGACAATGCTCCACGCTGTCAGCAGCTCTATTTCCTTTTCCAACAGCCAGATCGATCGCCTTCATCTTGAAAGCTGCATCATATGCATTTCTCCGTTTCTTTGCCATGATGAGGGTGACAAAAGGACTACTGTAATCAGAACGATGGGAAGTTTGAGCGCGCTCGATTTACGTCACATTATGTGACGGTGCTCAGTTTTTTCGGCGGCATGAATCTTGTGAAAGCGGGAAAAATCCATAAATTAACCGCGTCATTGTATAAACCGCGAGGTTCAAAGCGTGGGAAAAAAGTAGCGGCTTATAGTCCGGAAATTACTGTAGATACTTGTATGCTTGTTTGCTCAGTCAGATTATATGCAACGCAGGACACGCTAGATAATATCTAGTAATATCATCAACCATGTGTAGTTAACTAGTGATTATGATTGATTGTTTTTTTAGCTAGCAACTTACCTTGGCTTACTGCATTCGCGTAACAGGCAGTCTCCTTGTGGAGTGCAACGAGAGAGAGGCAGGTCGTTATTGCGTTGGACTAGTTAACTGTAGGGTTGCAAGATTGGATCCCCCGAGCCGACAAGGTGAAAATCTGTCGTTCTGCCCCTGAACAAGGCAATTATGGATATATATATATATATTTTTTTTTAGAGGCAAGTCAGTTTACGAAAAAAATCGTATTTTCAATAACACTGGGTTAACTGCCTGTTCAGGGGCAGAACGACAGATTTGTACTTTGTCAGCTCGGGGATTCGAACTTGCAACCTTCCGGTTATTAGTCCAACGCTCTAACTACTAGGCTACCCTGCGTGCGTGCGTGCGTGCGTGCGTGCGTGCGCGTGTGTGTGTGTGGATGAGTGCATATCTGTGTGTGGATGAGTTTATATCTGTGGGTGTGAGTGTGGATGAGTGTATATCTGTGAGTGTGGATGAGTGTATATCTGTGAGTGTGGATGAGTGTATATCTGTGGGCGTGAGTGTGGATGAGGTGCGGAAAGTCTGCATGTGGTCAGTCCCGTTTAAGTGTGTTGGTGTGTGCTAACGTGTGTGTTCTGTTTGTTCACAGGGACAGTGAAGAGGAATACACACTTCCTGTTTCATCATACCAGGAGATCTAAAGGACACGTTTACCTGAAGCCCTGATTAACACCCATCCACCCATCAATCCTTCCTACCTTTCTCTTCCTGTATCTCTTTTACCAAACCATCACACTGTCACGTCTAAGTGTTTCAACTGAGGATTCATCCTTTGCCTTTTTAATATTAGTGTCATTATCATACGTTTTATTATTAGTATTCTTCTGGTTTTGTACTGTTCAACTGCTGTCAATCATCTGAACAGCAGGTAGTCTGTTACTATGACACTCATCCACTCACTACAAGTCTACATGCTGCTGCTGTACAGAATAACTCTCTGGTCTGTGTATACCACACACACACATACACAGGAAACACACAGGTGTGTGTGTGTTTGGGGGATTAGTTCGATACTGGCTTTTACCCTAACTCTGATGATCCAATCTCTCCTAGAATAGTATCAGTCCACCAAATGGATGGAGAAGCCTCCAGTATTACCTCCTCTTCCTCATTTTCCTCCTCTCCTCCTCTTTTCCTCCTCCTCCTCCTCTCCTTCTCCTCCTCCTCTTTTCCCCCTCCTCCTCTCCTCTTCTCTTCCTCCTCCTCTACTAGGCTGCTTCCATAATGGCAGCCTATTTATACCCCACATTGAGTACATCCCAAATGGCTCCCTATTCCCTATGTAGTGCACTACTTTTGACCAGGGCCCGTAGGGTTCACTACTTTTGACCAGGTCCCGTAGGGTTTTGGTCAAGAGTAGTGTATAACATAGAGAATAGGGTGCCATTTTGGATGTATCCCTCGACTGAATTCTCAACCAGAAGCTGTGGATGGGAGGGGTGCTGAAGCTGTGGATGGGAGGGGTGCTGAAGCTGTGGATGGGAGGGGTGGTGGTGTTTTGTGTTTTACCTGTTTTGAAGCATTCATTGGTGACATAAAAGGAACGCTCTGTTTGAAGTGTGAATGTGCTGTTGTTTTTAAGTGTGTGAAATACTGTACAAATTAAACCATGGCTGAGATTTAATGTGCTTTTTTTTCTTGATTTGCGGATGAATAAATGCAACTTTAAAACAGACTTCTCTTGGTTGCCTACTTGTTTTTGTTGATGATAAATGTTGTTGTACATCTTACTGAGTTCCGCTCCTCTAGTCTCGTGTGGCATCCTTCCAAATCTCATCTTGTTGACTGGACGATAAGGTGAGAAGCCTGGGCCTCTGAGGCTACCCACCCCTCTGCTAGTTGAATGTTTCAAGAAAGAAGAGTTGAACAGCTTCATGTGTTTCCATAGGATCAGAGAGGATGGATGTAACTATAAGGGGAATCATCTGGAATGTGACTCAATATTCACAGTTATGAGCATCAGCTCTCTCTCTCCATCAATAACCATATTGGCTGAAAACCCCGCCTCTTAATGTCAGGTAGCAACATGAGGAACTACATTGTCTCACACAAAGTTTGCATCCCAAATAGCACCCTATTCCATATTAAGGCCCATAAGGCTCTGGTCAGAAGTCGTGCACTTTATAGGGAATAGGGTGCCATTTGGGAAGAAGCCTTTGATATTCTCTTTATCGGAGTCAACTACACATTAAGAAAGGCAATGTTTTAATTGCTTTTACATTTTTGGAAAAAACATCACAAATATTTACATTTAAAAATACTTAATTTTGTGTCTCTAGAGTGGTAGTATACATGTTAAATATACTGAGACATATTGAAGCTGGGGACAGATCTAGGATCAGCTTGTCCTCCCACAATCCTAACCTTTACCATTAGTGGGGAAAATATACAACTGATCCACGATCAGCATCTAGAGGCAACTTCCCACTACTACCCATTTTGCAGAAATCAGATAGAGGGAAATTACAAAAACAGGAGGGCCCCAAAGGAGTTACCCCAGAACGAAGAGGAGAGGATGGACATACAGGGCTGAAATGATACTGGACAACACAACTGTTTTTGGTTGAGTTAAAAGCCTTAATACAATAGATTTTACATTGATGCTGGATTGAAAAAATAAGAATTAGAATATGATAGGACAGATTACATAGAATGAATACATTTAGATATATGTGTACTTGTTGCAAAAGTCTATTGCAAAGACAAACATATTACCTGCAATTGATGAGAAAGCTAAAGTTGGAACTCTACTATCAGACCTATCTCTGTACCAAATGGCACCCTACTTCCTATATAGTGCACTATTTTTAACCAGAGCCCTATAGGGCCTAGTCAAAAATAACGCACTAAATAGGGAATAGTATGCAATTTGGGACACATCCTTTCCACTAGGCACAGACATCAATTCAACGTCTATTCCAAATTGGTTCAACGTAATGACGTGGAAACAACGTTGAGTCAACCAGTGTGTGTCCATTGGGATGGTTGAACACTCATTCCCCCTCAGTAGGTCAACATTTCACTCCTCAAGGTAGTCAAAGCTTTCATCTAGTAAGTAGATCAGTCAGTCAGTTGATTTGACAGAATAACTATTGAATTTACCAATCGAGTCAGTGCCATTCAGTGACATCGGACTATTGAATTTCCCCTTCCCAATCGAGTCAGTGACATCGGACTATTGAATTTCCCAATCGAGTCAGTGCCATTCAGTGACATCTGACTATTGAATTTCCCAATCGAGTCAGTGCCATTCAGTGACATCGGACTATTGAATTTCCCAATCGAGTCAGTGCCATTCAGTGACATCTGACTATTGAATTTCCCAATCGAGTCAGTGCCATTCAGTGACATCTGACTATTGAATTTCCCAATCGAGTCAGTGCCATTCAGTGACATCTGACTATTGAATTTCCCAATCGAGTCAGTGCCATTCAGTGACATCGGACTATTGAATTTCCCAATCGAGTCAGTGCCATTCAGTGACATCGGACTATTGAATTTCCCAATCGAGTCAGTGCCATTCAGTGACATCGGACTATTGAATTTCCCAATCGAGTCAGTGCCATTCAGTGACATCGGACTATTGAATTTCCCAATCGAGTCAGTGCCATTCAGTGACATCGGACTATTGAATTTCCCCTTCCCAATCGAGTCAGTGCCATTCAGTGACATCGGACTATTGAATTTCCCAATCGAGTCAGTGCCATTCAGTGATATCGGACTATTGAATTTCCCAATCGAGTCAGTGCCATTCAGTGACATCGGACTATTGAATTTCCCCTTCCCAATCGAGTCAGTGCCATTCAGTGACATCTGACTATTGAATTTCCCAATCGAGTCAGTGCCATTCAGTGACATCGGACTATTGAATTTCCCAATCGAGTCAGTGCCATTCAGTGACATCTGACTATTAAATTTCCCAATCGAGTCAGTGCCATTCAGTGACATCTGACTATTGAATTTCACAATCGAGTCAGTGCCATTCAGTGACATCGGACTATTGAATTTCCCCTTCCCAATCGAGTCAGTGCCATTCAGTGACATCGGACTATTGAATTTCCCAATCGAGTCAGTGCCATTCAGTGACAGCGGACTATTGAATTTCCCAATCGAGTCAGTGCCATTCAGTGACATCGGACTATTGAATTTCCCCTTCCCAATCGAGTCAGTGCCATTCAGTGACATCGGACTGTTGCTGATTGTTTTCTAGCTGTATAGTTAAATATATACTTTCAGTGATAATATTACCATTATTGCATTCCAGCTTTCTGGAAATGTCAAATACAATATGTTTTTGCCTAAATGGTTTATTTTTAATACATAAAGGTCATACCTTTCATCTCATAGAGGCCGAATCCTAACTTGAGATCCACTCGCTTTACTCAAACTTTCACACCAAACTCCCACTGACATCAAGGTAAGAATTCACACCAAAATCAGTCAGTTACTTTCAGGGATCATCATGTCAAGTTTGGATTCTGCTCATTGTGAGTGAGTCCAAGCCATGTTTCCAGAACAGGAACAACTCTAGGCCCTATTCATAGGTTTATCAATCGTCATACATTTCCAGTGGGTTTTTTGAAGGTTGGTCGTAGGTGTTTGAAGGTTGGTTGTTGGTTATTTTAAGGTTGGTTGAAGGTTACAGGCTGCCATAGATCCTCTTGATGGTCTCTCCCTCACCCTTCTCGATGATGCCCTTGTCAATGTAGGAGTCCACTTGTTGGTCCATGAAGTCCCTCAATTTGGACAGGTCGTAATCTGGAATAAAATACACAAGAATAGAGACAGATTACAATCTAATCTGGAAAAATGTGAACTAGGATTGTGTAAATCCTGAAACGAAACGTAGGCTGAAAATAATTAGCATGTCATATCATAGGAAAAGACTCTGCATTCACACATTTGTCCGAAGTGCACAGTTCGGGTTTGACATCTTAAGCCCAAATATATCATACTTGAACTATAACAAAGATGTATTGATTTAAATGGTTATGCAACATCATGGGGAAGCTCTGGCCATCGTCTTTCAGTTTGAAAATGTGTATTTCTACTGGTGTGGTGTTTAAACAGCCGTAGATGAGAGACAGGTGCTTTCACAACAAGTAGTTCTGTTGGTGTTCAAACAATCATTTATCTGATAAAGGATCAGCATCCTATCAAGATACTATAGAATATACATGTAAGTGTACATAGAAGGGGTGGGAGCTGGGAGGAGGGAGGACAAGTGTGGAGGAGGGAGGAGGAGTGTGGAGGAGGGAGGAGGAGTGTGGAGGAGGGAGGAGGAGTGTGGAGTGTGGAGGAGTGCGGAGGAGGGAGGAGGAGTGTGGAGGTGAGAGGAGGGAGTGTGGAGGAGGGAGGAGGAGGTGGAGGAGAGAGGGAGGAGGAGGGAGGGAGGAGGAGTGTGGAGTGTGGAGGAGTGCGGAGGAGGGAGGAGGAGTGTGGAGGTGAGAGGAGGAGTGTGGAGGAGGGAGGAGGAGTGTGGAGTGTGGAGGAGTGCGGAGGAGGGAGGAGAGGAGGAGGAGTGTGGAGGTGTGGAGGAGGGAGGAGTGTGGAGAGGAGGGAGGAGGAGGAGGAGGTGGAGGAGTGGAGGAGAGGGAGGAGGTGGGAGGTGGAGGGAGGAGGAGGAGTGTGGAGGAAGGAGGAGGAGTGTGGAGGAGGGAGGAGTGTGGAGGAGGGAGGAGGAGTGTGGAGGAGTGAGGAGGAGTGTGGGAGGGAGGGAGGAGGAGTGTGGAGGTGGAGGAGTGCGGAGGGAGGGAGGAGGGGAGGTGGAGGAGTGAGAGGAGGAGTGGGAGTGTGGAGGTGGGAGGAGTGCGGAGGAGGGGAGGAGGAGGAGGTGTGGGAGGTGGGAGGAGGGAGTGTGGAGGAGGAGGAGGAGGTGTGAGGTGGAGGATGGTGATATGGAGGGAGGAGGAGAGAGGTGAGAGTCCATCTGTTCCCCTAGCTACAGTATGTACTGACAGAGAGGTGTCCATCTGTTCCTCTAGCTAGGAGTATGTACTGACAGGAGAGGTGTCCATCTGTTCCTCTAGCTACAGTATGTACTGACAGAGAAGTGTCCATCAGGGAGGAGTTCCTGAGAGGAGGAGTTCCTAGCTAAGTATGTACTGACAGAAGTGTCCATCTGTTCCTCTAGCTACAATATGTACTGACAGAGAGGTGGCCATCTGTTCCTCTAGCTACAGTATGTACTGACAGAGAGGTGTCCATCTGTTCCTCTAGCTACAGTATGTACTGACAGAGAGGTGTCCATCTGTTCCTCTAGCTACAGTATGTACTGACAGAGAAGTGTCCATCTGTTCCTCTAGCTACAGTATGTACTGACAGAGAGGTGTCCATCTGTTCCTCTAGCTACAGTATGTACTGACAGAGAGGTGTCCATCTGTTCCTCTAGCTACAGTATGTACAGCATTTCCGGCGCCGACAGAGATGGCCGCCTCGCTTCGCGTTCCTAGGAAACTATGCAGTTTTTTGTTTTTTTTTACGTGTTATTTCTTACATTAGTACCCCAGGTCATCTTAGGTTTCATTACATACAGTCGAGAAGAACTACTGAATATAAGATCAGCGTCAACTCACCATCAGTACGACCAAGAATATGTTTTTCGCGACGCGGATCCTGTGTTCTGCCTTACAAACAGGACAACGGAATGGATCGCATGCAGCGACCCAAAAAACGACTCCGAAAAAGAGGGAAACGAGGCGGTCTTCTGGTCAGTCTCCGGAGACGGGCACACCGTGTACCACTCCCTAGCATTCTTCTTGCCAATGTCCAGTCTCTTGACAACAAGGTTGATGAAATCCGAGCAAGGGTAGCATTCCAGAGGGACATCAGAGACTGTAACGTTCTGTGCTTCACGGAAACATGGCTCACTGGAGAGACGCTAAGCAGACACATCGATGGCTCTGAACAAACTTTATTTAACTCTTTGCAAACTGGAAACCATTTATCCGGAGGCTGCATTCATTGTAGCTTGGGATTTTAACAAGGCTAATCTGAAAACAAGACTCCCTAAATTTTATCAGCATATCGATTGCGCAACCAGGGGTGGAAAAACCTTGGATCATTGTTACTCTAACTTCCGCGACGCATATAAGGCCCTGCCCCGCCCCCCTTTCGGAAAAGCTGACCACGACTCCATTTTGTTGATCCCTGCCTACAGACAGAAACTTAAACAAGAGGCTCCCACGCTGAGGTCTGTCCAACGCTGGTCCGACCAAGCTGACTCCACACTCTAAGACTGCTTCCATCACGTGGACTGGGATATGTTTCGTATTGCGTCAGATAACAACATTGACGAATACGCTGATTCGGTGTGCGAGTTCATTAGAACGTGCTTTGAAGATGTCGTTCCCATAGCAACGATTAAAACATTCCCTAACCAGAAACCGTGGATTGATGGCAGCATTCGCGTGAAACTGAAAGCGCGAACCACTGCTTTTAATCAGGGCAAGGTGTCTGGTAACATGACCGAATACAAACAGTGCAGCTATTCCCTCCGCAAGGCTATCAAACAAGCTAAGCGTCAGTACAGAGACAAAGTAGAATCTCAATTCAACGGCTCAGACACAAGAGGCATGTGGCAGGGTCTACAGTCAATCACGGACTACAGGAAGAAATCCAGCCCAGTCACGGACCAGGATGTCTTGCTCCCAGGCAGACTAAATAACTTTTTTGCCCGCTTTGAGGACAATACAGTGCCACTGACACGGCCTGCAACGAAAACATGCGGTCTCTCCTTCACTGCAGCCGAGGTGAGTAAGACATTTAAACGTGTTAACCCTCGCAAGGCTGCAAGCCCAGACGGCATCCCCAGCCGCGCCCTCAGAGCATGCGCAGACCAGCTGGCCGGTGTGTTTACGGACATAGTCAATCAATCCCTATACCAGTCTGCTGTTCCCACATGCTTCAAGAGGGCCACCATTGTTCCTGTTCCCAAGAAAGCTAAGGTAACTGAGCTAAACGACTACCGCCCGTAGCACTCACTTCCGTCATCATGAAGTGCTTTGAGAGACTAGTCAAGGACCATATCACCTCCACCCTACCTGACACCCTAGACCCACTCCAATTTGCTTACCGCCCAAATAGGTCCACAGACGATGCAATCTCAACCACACTGCACACTGCCCTAACCCATCTGGACAAGAGGAATACCTATGTGAGAATGCTGTTCATCGACTACAGCTCGGCATTCAACACCATAGTACCCTCCAAGCTCGTCATCAAGCTCGAGACCCTGGGTCTCGACCCCGCCCTGTGCAACTGGGTACTGGACTTCCTGACGGGCCGCCCCCAGGTGGTGAGGGTAGGCAACAACATCTCCTCCCCGCTGATCCTCAACACTGGGGCCCCACAAGGGTGCGTTCTGAGCCCTCTCCTGTACTCCCTGTTCACCCACGACTGCGTGGCCACGCACGCCTCCAACTCAATCATCAAGTTTGCGGACGACACAACAGTGGTAGGCTTGATTACCAACAACAACGAGACGGCCTACAGGGAGGAGGTGAGGGCCCTCGGAGTGTGGTGTCAGGAAAATAACCTCACACTCAACGTCAACAAAACTAAGGAGATGGTTGTGGACTTCAGGAAACAGCAGAGGGAACATCCCCCTATCCACATCGATGGAACAGGAGTGGAGAGGGTAGCAAGTTTTAAGTTCCTCGGCATACACATCACAGACAAACTGAATTGGTCCACTCACACAGACAGCATCGTGAAGAAGGCGCAGCAGCGCCTCTTCAACCTCAGGAGGCTGAAGAAATTCGGCTTGTCACCAAAAGCACTCACAAACTTCTACAGATGCACAATCGAGAGCATCCTGGCGGGCTGTATCACCGCCTGGTACGGCAACTGCTCCGCCCTCAACTGTAAGGCTCTCCAGAGGGTAGTGAGGTCTGCACAACGCATCACCGGGGGCAAACTACCTGCCCTCCAGGACACCTACACCACCCGATGTTACAGGAAGGCCATAAAGATCATCAAGGACATCAACCACCCGAGCCACTGCCTGTTCACCCCGCTATCATCCAGAAGGCGAGGTCAGTACAGGTGCATCAAAGCTGGGACCGAGAGACTGAAAAACAGCTTCTATCTCAAGGCCATCAGACTGTTAAACAGCCACCACTAACATTGAGTGGCTGCTGCCAACACACTGTCACTGACTCAACTCCAGCCACTTTAATAATGGGAATTGATGGGAAATGATGTAAATATATCACTAGCCACTTTAAACAATGCTACCTTATATAATGTTACATACCCTACATTATTCATCTCATATGCATACGTATATACTGTACTCTATATCATCGACTGCATCCTTATGTAATACATGTATCACTAGCCACTTTAACTATGCCACTTTGTTTACATACTCATCTCATATGTATATACTGTACTCGATACCATCTACTGTATCTTGCCTATGCTGCTCTGTACCATCACTCATTCATATATCCTTATGTACATATTCTTTATCCCCTTACACTGTGTATAAAACAGTAGTTTAGGAATTGTTAGTTAGATTACTTGTTGGTTATTACTGCATTGTCGGAACTAGAAGCACAAGCATTTCGCTACACTCGCAATAACATCTGCTAACCATGTGTATGTGACAAATAAAATTTGATTTGATTTGATTTGATTAACTGGCAGAGAAGTGTCCATCTGTTCCTCTAGCTACAGTATGTACAGACATAGAGCCACCCTGTACCAATGCCTAGAACAAACACAACACACATGTACGCTAGCATGCACATACAGTACACACACACACACACACACACACACACACACATCTCTAATGGAAGGAGCTGGGCCAGGGTAAATACAGTAAGTGGTGTGTTACCCAGGCAACCATTCTGTTTCCATGACTGTGTAATGTTGTCCCCCAACTGTATTGAACAGAGAGAGACAGACAGAGATAGAGAGATAGATAGAGAGAGAGAGAGAGAGAGAGAGAGAGAGAGAGAGAGCGAGAGCGAGAGAGCGAGAGAGGGAGAAAGAGAGAGAGAGAAAGAGAGAGAGAGAAACAGAGAGAGAGAGAGAGAAACAGAGAGAGGGAGAGAGAGAGAGAGAGAGAGAGAGAGAGAGAGAGAGAGAGAGAGAGAGAGCGAGAGAGCGAGAGAGAGAGAGAAAGAGAGAGAGAGAAAGAGAGAGAGAGAAACAGAGAGAGAGAGGGAGAGAGAGGGGAGAAACAGAGAGAGGGAGAGAAACAGAGAGAGAGAGAAACCGAGAGAAGGAGAGAGAGAGAGAAAACAGAGAGAAGGAGAGAGGGAGAGAAACAGAGAGAGGGAGAGAGGGAGAGAGAGAGAGAGAGAGAGAGAGAGAGAGAGAGAGAGGAGAGAGAGAGAGAGAGAGAGAGAGGAGAGAGGGAGGGAGAGAGAGAAACAGAGAGAGAGAAACCGAGAGAGGAGAGAGAGAGAGAAATCCATAAGAATCCATGACTCTAACCACTTCTGGGAAAATTGGAAAACACTAAACAAACAACAACACAAAGAATTATCTATCCAAAATGGAGATGTATGGGTAAATCACTTCTCCAATCTTTTTGGTTCTATAACAAAGAACAAAGAGCAAAAACATATACATGATCAAATACAGATCTTAGAATCAACTATTAAAGACTACCAGAACCCACTGGATTCTCCAATTACATTGAATGAGTTACAGGACAAAATAAAAACCCTTCAACCCAAAAAGGCCTGTGGTGTCGATGGTATCCTCAATGAAATGATCAAATATACAGACAACAAATTCCAATTGGCTATACTAAAACTCTTTAACATCATACTTAGCTCTGGCATCTTCCCCAATATTTGGAACCAAGGACTGATCACCCCAATCCACAAAAGTGGAGACAAATTTGACCCCAATAACTACCGTGGAATATGTGTTAACAGTAACCTTGGGAAAATCCTCTGCATTATTATTAACAGCAGACTCGTACATTTCCTCAATGAAAACAATGTACTGAGCAAATGTCAAATGGCTTTTACCAAATTACCGCAACAGACCATGTATTCACACTGCACACCCTAATTGACAACCAAACAAACCAAAACAAAGGCAAAGTCTTCTCATGCTTTGTTGATTTCAAAAAAGCCTTCGACTCAATCTGGCATGAGGGTCTGCTATACAAACTGATGGAAAGTGGTGTTGGGGGTAAAACATACGACATTATAAAATCCATGTACACAAACAACAAGTGTGCGGTTAAAATTGGCAAAAACACACACATTTCTTCACACAGGGTCGTGGGTTAGACAGGGATGCAGCTTAAGCCCCACCCTCTTCAACATATATATCAACGAATTGGCACGGGCACTAGAAAAGTCTGCAGCACCCGGCCTCCCCTGCTAGAATCCGAAGTCAAATGTCTGTTGTTTGCTGATGATCTGGTGCTTCTGTCACCAACCAAGGAGGGCCTACAGCAGCACCTAGATCTTATGCACAGATTCTGTCAGACCTGGGCCCTGACAGTAAATCTCAGTAAGACCAAAATAATGGTGTTCCAAAAAGGTCCAGTCACCAGGACTACAAATACAAATTCCATCTAGACACTGTTGCCCTAGAGCACACAAAAAACTATACATACCTTGGCCTAAACATCAGTGCCACAGGTAACTTCCACAAAGCTGTGAACGATCTGAGAGACAAGGCAAGAAGGGCATTCTATGCCATCAAAAGAAACATAAATTTCAACATACCAATTAGGATTTGGCTAAAAATACTTGAATCAGTCATAGAGCCCATTGCCCTTTATGGTTGTGAGGTCTGGGGTCCGCCACCAACCAAGACTTCACAAAATGGGACAAACACCAAATTGAGACTCTGCACGCAGAATTCTGCAAAAATATCCTCCGTGTACAACGTAAACACCAAATAATGCATGCAGAGCAGAATTAGGCCGATACCCACTAATTATCAAAATCCAGAAAAGAGCCATTAAATTCTACAACCACCTAAAAGGAAGCGATTCACAAACCTTCCATAACAAAGCCATCACCTACAGAGAGATGAACCTGGAGAAGAGTCCCCTAAGCAAGCTGGTCCTGGGGCTCTGTTCACAAACACAAACACACCCTACAGAGCCCCAGGACAACAGCACAATTAGACCTAACCAAATCATGAGAAAACAAAAAGATAATTACTTAACACATTGGAAAGAATTAACAAAAAACAGAACAAACTAGAATGCTATTTGGCCCTAAACAGAGAGTACACAGCGGCAGAATACCTGACCACTGTGACTGACCCAAAATTAAGGAAAGCTTTGACTATGTACAGACTCAGTGAACATAGCCTTGCTATTGAGAAAGGCCGCCGTAGGCAGACATGGCTCTCAAGAGAAGACAGGCTATGTGCTCACTGCCCACAAAATGAGGTGGAAACTGAGCTGCACTTCCTAACCTCCTGCCCAATGTATGACCATATTAGAGAGACATATTTCCCCAGATTACACAGATCCACAAAGAATTCGAAAACAAATCCAATTTTGAAAAACTCCCATATCTACTGGGTGAAATTCCACAGTGTGCCATCACAGCAGCAAGATTTGTGACCTGTTGCCACGAGAAAAGGGCAACCAGTGAAGAACAAACACCATTGTAAATACAACCCATATTTATGCTTATTTATTTTATCTTGTGTCCTTTAACTATTTGTACATTGTATATTTATATATAATATATACATTTGTAATGTCTTTACTGTTTTGAAACTTCTGTATGTGTAATGTTTACTGTTCATTTTTGTTGTTTTTCACCTTATATATTCAAATCTTTGTATGTTGTCTACCTCACTTGCTTTGGCAGAGGTGGGGTTAACACATGTTTCCCAAGGTGCCAATAAAGCCCTTGAATTGAAAAAAAAAAATTGAATTGAGAGGGAAACAGAGACCATTGGGGGCCAGAGAGAGAGAGAGAGAGAGAGCTGGGCGAGAGAGAGAGAACTGAGAGAAAGAGGAGAGAGAAAGAGAGAGAGAGAAACAGAGAGAGGATGAAGAAACAGAGAGTTTGGGAGAGAGGGGAGAAACAGCCTGAGAGGGAGAGAAACAGAGAGAGAGAGAAACACCAGGGTCTTGAGAGAGAGAAACAGAGAGAAGGGAGAGGGAGAGAAACAGAGAGAGCGGAGGAGCGGGGTGAGAGAGAGAACTTGGGGGAGAGAAGGAGAACACCAGAGAGAGAGAGAGAGAGAGGGAGAGAGGGAGAATGGACAGAGAGGGAGAGAAACAGCGAGAGCAGTAATCCAGACGAGAGAGACAAGTGCCTGGATTAAGAATCCATAGACTCTAACCACTTGAGGCAGGGAAAATTGGAAAACACTAAACAAACAACAACAACGGGCCACCGCCTTGATGTTATCCAAAATGGAGATGTATGGGTAAACCACTTCTCCAATCTTTTTAGCGTTCTATAACAAAGAACAAAGAGCAAAACCGTATGGCGAGATCAAATACAGATCCCCGGGAGAATCAACTATTAAAGACTACCAGAACCACACTGATATTCTCCAGACATGCATTGAATGAGTTACAGGACAAAATAAAACCCTTCAACCCAAAAAGGCCTGTGTGTCGATCCTCAATGAAATGATCAAATAGACAATGGCTATACTAAAACCATGTTTAACATCATACTTAGCTCTGGTGTCTAGCCCCAATATTTGGAACCAAGGACTGATCCCCGCCAATCCACAAAAGTGGAGACAAATTTGACGCCACCTGGTAACTACCGTCAGGAATATGTGTTAACAGTAACCTTGGGAAAATGCTCTGCAACTATTAAGAGGAGATCTGATTTCCTCAATGAAAACAATGTACTGAGCAAATGTCAAATTGGCTGAGAAAGAGGAGAGACCAGTTAGCTTTACACTGCAGGGCACCCTAATTGACAACCAAACAAACCAAAACAATGACTAGTCTTGAAACCTGCTTTGTTGATTTCAAAAAGCCTGAGAGAGATCGGAGAGCTGGCCAATCTGGCATGAGTTTTGGAGAGAAAATAAAGAAGGGATACTGGTCTGTAGTTGTTGACATACAGGGATCGAAAGTGGTGTTGAAGGGGTAAAACATCGACATTATAAAACAGAAGTACAGCAAACAACAAGGATGAGTTGAAAGGTGGCAAAAACACACCGAAATTTGGAGAAGAGAGGAGGGAATCGGGTCAAGCGGGCAGGTGCAGCTTAAGCCCCACCTTTCAACATATAGAGGGGAGAAAGAGGTCAGGCACAGGGCAGTGTGAGAAAAGTCTGCAGCACCGAGGCCTCCCCTGTCTAGAATCTTTTCAAATGTTGACGAAGTTTGCAGAGATCTGGTGCTTCTGGGGGAGGAGGATTCCAAGGAGGGAGGAGAAGCAGCACCTAGAGCTCTTATGGTTAGAGGCAGATGCTTGGGCCCTGACAGTAAAGTGGTAGACCAAAATAATGGTGTTCCAGCAGAGACAGAAGAGGAAAATGTAGAGAGAGCAGGGAAAAAGGTCCAGTGAAAGGATGCCAGGTCCGCAAACATCAGCCTCAGCTGCCACGGAGGTAACTTGAGCACAAAGCTGTGAGCCACGGAGCAGGAGGCAGGACCGGCCTTCCTGGAGGCCATCAGGGAAACATAGAAATCAAGGGATGCCAGATTAGGATTTGGAGGGTTGAGGAGGCACTTGAATCAGTCATAGAGCCCATTGCCCTTTAGGTTTGAGAGAGTCTGAAGAGATGATAGGAACCAAGAGGAGAAAATGGGACAAACAGCAAATTGAGATTGGGACTGCAAAAATATCCTCCGAGTAGGGGCAGTGTGGGAAATAATGCATGCAGAGCAGAGGGAAAAGGATACCCACTAATTATCAAAACTCCAGAAAGTTGCAGTGAGGTTAGTGGAAACCACATCTAGTAAAAGGAAGCGTATTCACCTGCCTTTCCATAGAGGGGGAAGCCATCACCTGAGGAAAAGAGGAGAGGAGTGGAAAGAAGAGTCCCTGAGACAATGAGTCAAAGGTAGACATGGGGAGGTTAACCAAATCATGAGAAAAACAAGAGATAATTACTTAACACATTGGAAAGAATTATCAAAAAATCAAGCAATTGAGAATGCTATTTGGGAACCTGGAGGGCGAGTAAATGAGCGGCAGAATACCTTGAACTGTAACTGACCCAAAATTAAAGGAGGCTTTGACTATGGGTAAGGGGAGAAAGAGAAATACCTTGGGAGATTGAGAAAGGCCTGCCACCACCCCGCTGACCAGAAGCTCTCAAGAGAAGACACGGCTATGTGCTCAGAGAGCAGTAGCCCAGCAAAATGAGGTGGAAACTGAGCTGCACACCAAACCTCCTCCCAGGGACTGGGGGAGGCATAGGCTGAGATGAATATTGTTGGCCGAGATCGGCAGTTCCAGAGGCTACCGGAGACCTGAACTCCACGTGGGTCGTGCGCGCTGGGACCACCAGATTAGAGTGAAATGCCACGCGGTGTGGAGCAGTTTGTATGGTCTGTGCAGAGAGGAGAGAACAGGGATGACAAACTAGTTGACAGGCTTTTGGGTGAAATTCTACAGTAATGCAAAGGAGATTGAAGCAAATGGACTGTGAATGTTGCCACAGAAAGGGCAACCAGTGAAGAACAAACACCATTGTAAATACAACCCATATTTATGCTTATTCATTTTATCGTGTGTCCTTTAACTATTTGTACATTGTATATTTATATATAAGGTTTGACATTTGTAATGTCCTTTTTTGTTTTGAAACTTCTGTCCTTATTTTGTAATGTTTACTGTTAATTTTTGTTGTTTTATTCTTTATATATTCACTTTGTATTTGTCTACCAGCTTTGAGAGTCCCAGCAACTGCTTAGCAACAAGTAGCCCATGCTTCATAGCTAGCAATTCAGCTAGCTAAGATAACTGTACAATTTTATGAAAAATGTTACTTCTTCAAAAGCAATTGGCTTGTTCCCAGTCTTCTATTGAGTCTTGGTTTTCCATTGAAAACCATTTAAATCTCAGACCTACAGGAGCTAGCCTCCAGCCATGACACTTGGGAAACCGTCCAACAAACCGTAATTCACATTACAAATGTCTTTCACATTACAATCTGTTCCCTGTACATTACAATCTGTTCCTACTGTTAATTTTTGTTGTTTTTCACTTTATATATTCACTTTGTATGTTGTCTAACTCACTTGCTTTGGCAATGTTAACACATGTTTCCCATGCCAATAAAACCCTTGAATTGAATTGAGAAACAGAGACAGGGAAATGCTCTCTTATACACTATAGGCTGCTTTCCCAGACACAGATTAAGCCTGGTCCTGGACTAAAAATGACTTCAATGGAGAATTCTCCATTGAAACCGTCCCTACCAGACCTGGGCTAGCCTTCAGCTGCTTGGGAAACCGTTCCTTCACATTACAAACCGTTCCCTTCACATTACAATCTGTTCCCTACATTACAAACACATTACAAACCGTTCCCTACACATTACAAACATTACAAACCGTTCCCTTCACATTACACATTACAAACCGTACACATTACAAACTGTTCACATTACAAACTGTTCTCTTACACATTACAAACCGTTCCCTACACATTACCGGTTCCCTTCACATTACAAACCGTTCCCTACACATTACAAACCGTTCCTTCACATTACAAACCGTTCCCTACACATTACAATTACTGTTCCCTACACATTCACATTACAAACCGTTCCACATTCAAACATTACAAACCGTTCCCTTCACATTACAAACCGTTCCCTTCACATTACAAACCGTTCCCTTCACATTACAAACCGTTCCCTTCATTACAAACCTTCCCTTCACATTACAAAAACCTTTCCCTTCATTCAAACCATTCCCTTCACATTACAATCCGTTCCCTACACATTACAAACCGTTCCCTACACATTACAAACTGTTCACGGGACTTTTGAGTCACTTCACATCTCATTTCCATAAGTGATCATATCTGGGTGAATAGATCTTCTGGTGAATAACCTAACAGTGTCAGTACCTGAGGAAAGCTCACTGGCATACTCAAACAGGAAGTGGAACCTGTTTCCTACTGTGTGTGTGATAGTGTGTGTTTTCCTCTATGAGTAGCTCCATGTTGACGGGGCCCTGACTCTCTCTATTACCTCCCCATCAGATGTCTCCTCTCTGCCATCAGTAAGGACGAGAGGCCCCTCTCTTCCCAGACACCCACCGGACTGCCTGACTGGCATACTAATCAACCACAATGGGTACAGAGAGGAGACCTGCACTCCACACACACACAGTGGCAATGGGCAGGTGGGACGAGGCCCCACCAAAATAACTGAGATTTTCATGCAATTCTGTTATTTCATGTCACAACAATAAACTGCATCATATCAGTTAGAAAACAATTGTATGGGCCTCCTGACTGGCGAGGCGGTCTAAGGCACTGCATCGCAGTGCTAGATGCGTCACTACAGACCCGGATTCGAGGTTATATCACAACCGGCTGTGATCGGGAGTCCCATGGGGCGGTGCACAATTGGCCCAGCGTCATCCGGGTTAGGGAGGGTTTGGCTGGGGGGGCTTTACTTGGCTCATCGCGCTCTAGCGACTCCTTGTGGTGGGCCGGGCACCTGCAGGCTGACCTAAGTCGTCAGTTGAACGGTGTTTCCTCCGACACATTGGTGCGGCTGGCTTCCAGGTTAAGTGGGCGGGTGTTAAGAAGTGTAGTTAGGCACGTTATGTTTCAGAGGACTCATGACTCGACATTCACCTCCCGAGCCTGTTGGGGAGTTGCAGCGATGAGACAAGATTGGGGAGAAAAGGGGGGTAACATATATATATATATTTTAATCGCTTGATCTAATAAGGTATATACACTGTTACTTTCCCATTGTATTGTCACTTTCCCATTGTATTGTTGTTTTGGTACATTTTTGTTGAGTAAGGCAGCTCCAAAATGCAGCTATTTCAGTCTCGCTGAGAGAGAGAGAGAGAGAGAGAGAGAAGAGAAGAGGAGACAGGGTAGATAGGAAAGAGGATAGAGAGAGAGTAGAGAGAGGAGAGTTGAGAGAGAGAGTGAAGAGAGAGAAGAGAGAGAAGAGAGAGAGAGAGAGAGAGAGAGAGAGGAGAGAGAGAGCACTAAACACAGGGTAGATAGGAAAGAGGATAGAAAATAACAGGGAGAGTTGAGAGAGGAGAAGAGAGGATAGAGGAGAGAGAGAGAGAAGGAGAGAGAGAGAGAGAGGGAGACTAAACACACACAGCCAAAATAACAGAGAGAGGAGAGAGAGGATAGAGAGAAAAGAAAGAGAGAGAGATAGGATAGAGGAGAGAAAAAAAGAGAGAGAAGGACCTGCAAAGACACACAGCCAAAAGAAGAGAGTATACTGTATATATAGAGAGGAGATGTATCAAGCGTCTCAGGGTGGGAGTACTTTTTCCCTGTCCATGTAATCGTATTCTTTGTGATCTAAAAGGCAGAACTGATCCCTAATCAGAACTCCTACTCTTAGGTGATTGATAAATACGGTCCCTGGACAGTACATTCAGGAGAGAGAAAATACACTCAACATAAGAATATCCTAAAAATATCTATAACTAATTATACCTCCAATAAAACAACAACCTATATCTAAGTGTCTGTCTTTATGGCTGTACAATAGACAGTTGATTGGTTATTTAGGAGGTCCCAGTGGTCCTCCACACCAGACAGTTGGACTGGGCTGGTCTCATACCAATGCATAGACTATCCTCATTAACATTTCATAGTCTTCTACTCAATGAACCACCAATGGGAACTGACGGAACACTTGGTTGACTGAATCTGCTTCACTCTTATTGACCAGTGGATGTCTACAGTATTACATTAAGTCAATGAAACAATGGCTGACCGAATCTGCTTCACTCTTATTGACTAGTGGATGTCTACAGGATTACATTAAGTCAATGAAACAATGGCTGACCGAATCTGCTTCACTCTTATTGACCAGTGGATGTCTACAGGATTACATTAAGTCAATGAAACAATGGCTGACCGAATCTGCTTCACTCTTATTGACCAGTGGATGTCTACAGTATTACATTAAGTCAATGAAACAATGGCTGACTGAATCTGCTTCACTCTTATTGACCAGTGGATGTCTACAGTATTACAATAAGTCAATGAAACAATGGCTGACTGAATCTGCTTCACTCTTATTGACCAGTGGATGTCTACAGTATTACATTAAGTAAATGAAACAATGGCTGACTGAATCTGCTTCACTCTTATTGACCAGTGGATGTCTACAGTATTACATTAAGTCAATGAAACAATGGCTGACTGAATCTGCTTCACTCTTATTGACCAGTGGATGTCTACAGTATTACATTAAGTAAATGAAACAATGGCTGACTGAATCTGCTTCACTCTTATTGACCAGTGGATGTCTACAGTATTACATTAAGTCAATGAAACAATGGCTGACTGAATCTGCTTCACTCTTATTGACCAGTGGATGTCTACAGTATTACATTAAGTCAATGAAACAATGGCTGACTGAATCTGCTTCACTCTTATTGACCAGTGGATGTCTACAGTATTACATTAAGTCAATGAAACAATGGCTGACTGAATCTGCTTCACTCTTATTGACCAGTGGATGTCTACAGTATTACATTAAGTCAATGAAACAATGGCTGACTGAATCTGCTTCACTCTTATTGACCAGTGGATGTCTACAGTATTACATTAAGTCAATGAAACAATGGCTGACTGAATCTGCTTCACTCTTATTGACCAGTGGATGTCTACAGTATTACATTAAGTCAATGAAACAATGGCTGACTGAATCTGCTTCACTCTTATTGACCAGTGGATGTCTACAGGATTACATTAAGTCAATGAAACAATGGCTGACTGAATCTGCTTCACTCTTATTGACCAGTGGATGTCTACAGTATTACATTAAGTCAATGAAACAATGGCTGACTGAATCTGCTTCACTCTTATTGACCAGTGGATGTCTACAGTATTACATTAAGTCAAATGAAACAATGGCTGACTGAATCTGCTTCACTCTTATTGACCAGTGGATGTCTACAGTATTACATTAAGTCAATGAAACAATGGCTGACTGAATCTGCTTCACTCTTATTGACCAGTGGATGTCTACAGTATTACATTAAGTCAATGAAACAATGGCTGACTGAATCTGCTTCACTCTTATTGACCAGTGGATGTCTACAGTATTACATTAAGTCAATGAAACAATGGCTGACTGAATCTGCTTCACTCTTATTGACTAGTGGATGTCTACAGTATTACATTAAGTCAATGAAACAATGGCTGACTGAATCTGCTTCACTCTTATTGACCAGTGGATGTCTACAGTATTACATTAAGTCAATGAAACAATGGCTGACTGAATCTGCTTCACTCTTATTGACCAGTGGATGTCTACAGTATTACATTAAGTCAATGAAACAATGGCTGACTGAATCTGCTTCACTCTTATTGACCAGTGGATGTCTACAGTATTACATTAAGTCAATGAAACAATGGCTGACCGAATCTGCTTCACTCTTATTGACTAGTGGATGTCTACAGGATTACATTAAGTCAATGAAACAATGGCTGACTGAATCTGCTTCACTCTGATTGACCAGTGGATGTCTACAGTATTACATTAAGTAAATGAAACAATGGCTGACTGACTGAATCTGCTTCACTCTTATTGACAAGTGGATGTCTACAGTATTACATTAAGTCAATGAAACAATGGCTGACTGAATCTGCTTCTCTCTGATTGACCAGTGGATGTCTACAGTATTACATTAAGTAAATGAAACAATGGCTGACTGAATCTGCTTCACTCTTATTGACCAGTGGATGTCTACAGTATTACATTAAGTCAATGAAACAATGGCTGACTGAATCTGCTTCACTCTTATTGACCAGTGGATGTCTACAGGATTACATTAAGTCAATGAAACAATGGCTGACTGAATCTGCTTCACTCTTATTGACTAGTGGATGTCTACAGTATTACATTAAGTCAATGAAACAATGGCTGACTGAATCTGCTTCACTCTTATTGACCAGTGGATGTCTACAGTATTACATTAAGTCAATGAAACAATGGCTGACTGAATCTGCTTCACTCTTATTGACCAGTGGATGTCTACAGTATTACATTAAGTCAATGAAACAATGGCTGACTGAATCTGCTTCACTCTTATTGACCAGTGATGTCTACAGTATTACATTAAGTCAATGAAACAATGGCTGACTGAATCTGCTTCACTCTGATTGACCAGTGGATGTCTACAGTATTACATTAAGTAAATGAAACAATGGCTGACTGAATCTGCTTCACTCTTATTGACCAGTGGATGTCTACAGTATTACATTAAGTCAATGAAACAATGGCTGACTGAATCTGCTTCACTCTTATTGACCAGTGGATGTCTACAGGATTACATTAAGTCAATGAAACAATGGCTGACTGAATCTGCTTCACTCTTATTGACTAGTGGATGTCTACAGTATTACATTAAGTCAATGAAACAATGGCTGACCGAATCTGCTTCACTCTTATTGACTAGTGGATGTCTACAGGATTACATTAAGTCAATGAAACAATGGCTGACTGAATCTGCTTCACTCTTATTGACCAGTGGATGTCTACAGTATTACATGAAGTAAATGAAACAATGGCTGACTGAATCTGCTTCACTCTTATTGACTAGTGGATGTCTACAGTATTACATTAAGTCAATGAAACAATGGCTGACTGAATCTGCTTCACTCTTATTGACCAGTGGATGTCTACAGTATTACAATAAGTCAATGAAACAATGGCTGACCGAAACTTAAGTCAATGCTTCACTCTGATTGACCAGTGGATGTCTATTACATTAAGTCAATGAAACAGGCTGACTCATTCTTCAATGACCAGTGGATGTCTACAGTATTACATTAAGTATGGCTGACTGAATCTGCTTCACTCTTATTGACCAGTGGATGTCTACAGTATTACATTAAGTAAATGAAACAATGGCTGACAATGGCGAATCTGCTTGCTCACTCTGATTGACCAGTGGATGCCTCTTGACCAGTGGATGTCTACAGGATTACATTAAGTCAATGAAACAATGGCTGACTGAATCTGCTTCACTCTTATTGACCAGTGGATGTCTACAGTATTACATTAAGTAAATGAAACAATGGCTGACTGAATCTGCTTCACTCTTATTGACCAGTGGATGTCTACAGTATTACATTAAGTCAATGAAACAATGGCTGACTGAATCTGCTTCACTCTTATTGACTAGTGGATGTCTGACTTCACTCTTATTGACCAGTGGATGTCTACAGTATCTTAAGTCAATGAAACAATGGCTGACTGAATCTGCTTCACTCTTATTGACCAGTGGATGTCCTTTACATTAAGTCTTGAATCTGCTTCATTGACCAGTGGATGTCAATGAAACAATGGCTGACTGAATCTGCTTCACTCTTAGTATGTACATTAAGTCAATGAAACAATGGCTGACCGAATCTGCTTCACTCTTATTGACTAGTGGATGTCTACAGGTCAATGAAACAATGGCTGACTGAATCTGCTTCACTCTTATTGACCAGTGGATGTCTACAGTATTACATTAAGTCAATGAAACAATGGCTGACTCTTATTGACTGAATCTGCATTAAGTCAATCAATGGCTGACTCATTAAGTTGACTTCACTCTTATTGACCAGTGGATGTCTACAGGATTACATTAAGTCAATGAAACAATGGCTGACTGAATCTGCTTCACTCTTATTGACTGAGTATCTGCTTCACTCTTATTTGACCAGTGGATGTCTACAGTCCAATGAAACAATGGCTGACTAGTGGAAACAATGGCTGACTGTCTACAGTATTACATTAAGTCAATGAAACAATGGCTGACCATGAATCTGCTTCACTCTTATTGACTAGTGGATGTCTTTAAGTCAATGAAACAATGGCTGACTGAATCTGTTCACTCTTATTGACCAGTGGATGTCTACAGTATTACATTAAGTCAATGAAACAATGGCTGACTGAATCTGCTTCAATGATTGACCAGTGGATGTCTACAGTATTACATTAAGTAAATGAAACAATGGCTGACTGAATCTGCTTCACTCTTATTGACCAGTGGATGTCTACAGTATTACATTAAGTCAATGAAACAATGGCTGACTGAATCTGCTTCACTCTGATTGACCAGTGGATGTCTACAGTATTACATTAAGTAAATGAAACAATGGCTGACTGAATCTGCTTCACTCTGATTGACCAGTGGATGTCTACAGTATTACATTAAGTCAATGAAACAATGGCTGACTGAATCTGCTTCACTCTTATTGACTAGTGGATGTCTACAGTATTACATTAAGTAAATGAAACAATGGCTGACCGAATCTGCTTCACTCTGATTGACCAGTGGATGTCTACAGTATTACATTAAGTCAATGAAACAATGGCTGACTGAATCTGCTTCACTCTTATTGACCAGTGGATGTCTACAGGACTACATTAAGTAAATGAAACAATGGCTGACTGAATCTGCTTCACTCTTATTGACCAGTGGATGTCTACAGTATTACATTAAGTAAATGAAACAATGGCTGACTGAATCTGCTTCACTCTTATTGACCAGTGGATGTCTACAGTATTACATTAAGTCAATGAAACAATGGCTGACTGAATCTGCTTCACTCTTATTGACCAGTGGATGTCTACAGTATTACATTAAGTCAATGAAACAATGGCTGACTGAATCTGCTTCACTCTGATTGACCAGTGGATGTCTACAGTATTACATTAAGTAAATGAAACAATGGCTGACTGAATCTGCTTCACTCTGATTGACCAGTGGATGTCTACAGTATTACATTAAGTCAATGAAACAATGGCTGACTGAATCTGCTTCACTCTTATTGACCAGTGGATGTCTACAGTATTACATTAAGTCAATGATTAAGTCAATGGCTGAACTCTTATGAACACAATGGCTGACCGAATCTGCTTCACTCTGATTGACCAGTGGATGTCTACAGTATTACATTAAGTCAATGAAACAATGGCTGACTGAATCTGCTTCACTCTTATTGACCAGTGGATGTCTACAGTATTACATTAAGTCAATGAAACAATGGCTGACTGAATCTGCTTCACTCTTATTGACTAAATTTGATTTGATGGATGTCTACAGTATTACATTAAGTCAATGAAACAATGGCTGACCGAATCTGCTTCACTCTTATTGACTAGTGGATGTCTACAGGATTACATTAAGTCAATGAAACAATGGCTGACTGAATCTGCTTCACTCTTATTGACCAGTGGATGTCTACAGTATTACATTAAGTCAATGAAACAATGGCTGACCGAATCTGCTTCACTCTTATTGACCAGTGGATGTCTACAGTATTACATTAAGTCAATGAAACAATGGCTGACCGAATCTGCTTCACTCTTATTGACTAGTGGATGTCTACAGTATTACATTAAGTCAATGAAACCATGGCTGACTGAATCTCCTTCACTCTTATTGACCAGTGGATGTCTACAGTATTACATTAAGTCAATGAAACAATGGCTGACGGAATCTGCTTCACTCTTATTGACCAGTGGATGTCTACAGTATTACATTAAGTAAATGAAACAATGGCTGACTGAATCTGCTTCACTCTTATTGACCAGTGGATGTCTACAGGATTACATTAAGTAAATGAAACAATGGCTGACTGAATCTGCTTCACTCTTATTGACCAGTGGATGTCTACAGTATTACATTAAGTCAATGAAACAATGGCTGACTGAATCTGCTTCACTCTGATTGACCAGTGGATGTCTACAGTATTACATTAAGTCAATGAAACAATGGCTGATAGTTGCAGTGTCATAACCAGGAAATGTTCTTGTCTGGGTCCTCTTCTGTGAGGGTTGATGAGGGTAACTGGGAGTAGATACACACACACACACACATGCACACACACACATCACAGTCATTAGGGCAGCAGACTCATCAAGTCAGTGTCCCAGTTCCAAATGGCATTCTAGTCCCTATGGAATGCACTACTTTTGACCAGGGCCCATAGGGTAGTGCCAGTAGTGCACTATATAGGGAATAATGTGCCATTTGGGATGCATGCCAAGCCTTATCCATATTCATGAGGTGTGGGGGTAACGCATCACCCACCAAGCTTATTTTAATTGCAAATCCAGCTGGACAAAGCAGACTTTAATTGAACTATTACTCAGTGTGTCGCTACAGACTTATCTGTGACCAGACACAGTTTGCAGTAGGAGGGGCGGGTGGGTGTGTGTGTATGTGTGTGTGTGTACTAATGTTGGAACGTTAGCTGAAACTGTACACTGAACAAAGGGACTGTTTGGGTCCTACAGAGATTGTATAGATTCTCCAGACAGACTCTACGTACAGCATAATGGACAGCAGCCAGCCCTGTTGACTCCAACACCAATCCTATACCAGACAGACAAGAATCTGTCTGTCTGTCTCTCTCTCTCTCTCTCTCTCTCAATTCAAGGGGCTTTATTAGCATGGGAAACGTGTTAACATTGCCAAAGCAAGTGAAATAAACAATAAACAAAAGTGAGCAGACACAAAACTATATCAACAAAAAATTATTAGAATTACTCAAAAAGTTTTAAAACGATAGACAACTGTTATATTATCAGCTATGTACGTCGTTTTAGAAATGTGCATCTCTCTCTCTCGCTCTCTCTTATATATATACAGTGCCTTGCGAAAGTATTCGGTCCCCTTGAACTTTGCGACCTTTTGCCACATTTCAGGCTTCAAACATAAAGATATAAAACTGTATTTTTTTGTGAAGAATCAACAACAAGTGGGACACAATCATGATGTGGAACGACATTTATTGGATATTTCAAACTTTTTTAACAAATTAAAAACTGAAAAATTGGGCGTGCAAAATTATTCAGCCCCCTTAAGTTAATACTTTGTAGCGCCACCTTTTGCTGCGATTACAGCTGTAAGTCGCTTGGGGTATGTCTCTATCAGTTTTGCACATTGAGAGACTGAAATTTTTTCCCATTCCTCCTTGCAAAACAGCTCGAGCTCAGTGAGGTTGGATGGAGAGCATTTGTGAACAGCAGTTTTCAGTTCTTTCCACAGATTCTCGATTGGATTCAGGTCTGGACTTTGACTTGGCCATTGTAACACCTGGATATGTTTATTTTTGAACCATTCCATTGTAGATTTTGCTTTATGTTTTGGATCATTGTCTTGTTGGAAGACAAATCTCCGTCCCAGTCTCAGGTCTTTTGCAGACTCCATCAGGTTTTCTTCCAGAATGGTCCTGTATTTGGTTCCATCCATCTTCCCATCAATTTTAACCATCTTCCCTGTCCCTGCTGAAGAAAAGCAGGCCCAAACCATGATGCTGCCACCACCATGTTTGACAGTGGGGATGGTGTGTTCAGGGTGATGTGCTGTGTTGCTTTTACACCAAACATAACATTTTGCATTGTTACCAAAAAGTTCAATTTTGGTTTCATCTGACCAGAGCACCTTCTTCCACATGTTTGGTGTGTCTCCCAGGTGGCTTGTGGCAAACTTTAAACGACACTTTTTATGCATATCTTTAAGAAATGGCTTTCTTCTTGCCACTCTTCCATAAAGGCCAGATTTGTGCAATATACGACTGATTGTTGTCCTATGGACAGAGTCTCCCACCTCAGCTGTAGATCTCTGCAGTTCATCCAGAGTGATCATGGGCCTCTTGGCTGCATCTCTGATCAGTCTTCTCCTTGTATGAGCTGAAAGTTTAGAGGGACGGCCAGGTCTTGGTAGATTTGCAGTGGTCTGATACTCCTTCCTTTTCAATATTATCGCTTGCACAGTGCTCCTTGGGATGTTTAAAGCTTGGGAAATCTTTTTGTATCCAAATCCGGCTTTAAACTTCTTCACCACAGTATCACGGACCTGCCTGGTGTGTTCCTTGTTCTTCATGATGCTCTCTGCGCTTTTAACGGACCTCTGAGACTATCACAGTGCAGGTGCATTTATACGGAGACTTGATTACACACAGGTGGATTGTATTTATCATCGTTAGTCATTTAGGTCAACATTGGATCATTCAGAGATCCTCACTGAACTTCTGGAGAGAGTTTGCTGTACTGAAAGTAAATGGGGCTGAATAATTTTGCACGCCCAATTTTTCAGTTTTTGATTTGTTAAAAAAGTTTGAAATATCCAATAAATGTCGTTCCACTTCATGATTGTGTCCCACTTGTTGTTGATTCTTCACAAAAAAATACAGTTTTATATCTTTATGTTTGAAGCCTGAAATGTGGCAAAAGGTCGCAAAGTTCAAGGGGGCCGAATACTTTCGCAAGGCACTGTATATACAGACACATTCTTGTCTGTCTGGTATAGGATTGGTGTTGGAGTCAACAGGGCTGGCTGCTGTCCATTATGCTGTACGTAGAGTCTGTCTGGAGAATCTATATATATATATATATATAGTTGTCTTACCGTCTTTGCCCTCGTCTTTGTTGTGTTTCTTCAGCCACTCAATGTTCTTCCTGATGGCTTCCAAGTAGATCTCAGACTTGCCTGGGTGATCTATAATAGAGAGGGAGATAACATTTTGAAATGTTCATTAAAATTGTTCAACTGAAATGGTTACTCTGGTAACATGTTTGCTGCAAACAGAATCCTTCTTGAACTCGCCTCTGGTCTCAGTGGACGGCGCTTCTTCCTTGGTTGAGTCTTTCAGGTTCTCATACTCCTTTTGCATCTTGGCCGCCTCTGCCTTGGTGTTGTCATCGTCCTCTGGGGTCTTCCCTGCAACACAGGCACAACAACAGACAGTTACCACCAACCAAACTCAACCCGACTGAACCCAACTCAACTCAACTCAACCCCACCCCACTACACCCAACCCAACCCAACCTAACCTAACCCCACCCAACCTCAAACCCAACCCCACCCCACCCAACCCAACCCAACCCAACCTAACCTAACCCCACCCAACCCCAAACCTAACCCAACCCAACCCCACCCAACCCAACCCAACCCAACCCAACCCAACCTCACCCCACCAAACCCCAACCCAACCCCACCACACCCAACCCAACCCAACCCAACCAACACAACCACACCACACCCAACCAAACCTAACGTAACACCACCACACCCAACCCAACCCCACCACACCCAATCCAACTCCACCACACCCAACCCAACCCCACCCCACCACACCCAACCCAAACCCCACCACACACAACCCAACCACACCACACCCAACAACACCCAACCCAACCCCACAACACCCAACCCTTAAAGGGGAAGTTCAGTATTACACGACCTGTCTGAGCAAAGTACCTTAACCTTACATTTACCTTTACCATAACCATCCATAAAAATAAACACATCCAGAAGGGAATAATGAAAAGTACAGCGACTGTAGATTTACCTGACACTAGTCACAGAGCCACCGCAAGGTCAATCAGGTGGAATGATATGAAAAGGACAGGTCACTCCATAGTGACTGGGTGATATTTACCTGTAGGAGGGATGATGCTAAGGATCCCCACTGACTGGGTGATATTTACCTGTAGGAGGGATGATGCTAAGGATCCCCACTGACTGGGTGATATTTACCTGTAGGAGGGATGATGCCAGGGATCCCCACTGACTGGGTGATATTTACCTGTAGGAGGGATGATGCCAGGGATCCCCACTGACTGGGTGATATTTACCTGTAGGAGGGATGATGCCAGGGATCCCCAGTGTTTTCCCCAGCTTATTCTTGGTCTGCAGAGCGATCATAGCATCCAGGTTCTCTACAGGAGCATAGACATATAGAGGTTAGACAGGTCTCCACAACACCACTCATTCAGTATACAATCTATATTCTCTATTTATACGTTCTACTTTTTCCTTCCTTCTAGCTCTCCCCTGTTCTACCTCTCGCCTCTTTTTCCACAGCACTACCATTATTTACTATATTATCTATTTCTGTTCCTCTACTTCTTTCCTATCTCTTCTACACTCCCTTTTCTCTACCGTTCCCTCTCTCTTTCCTCTTTTTCATTCAAGAACACCACTCATTATACTATGAGGGTCCTGATTCCAGAACCCCACTCATTATACTATGAGAGTCCTGATTCCAGAACACAACTCATTATACTATGAGGGTTCTGATTCCAGAACCCCACTCATTATACTATGAGGGTTCTGATTCCAGAACACCACTCATTATACTATGAGGGTCCTGATTCCAGAACACCACTCATTATACTATGAGGGTTCTGATTCCAGAACACCACTCATTATACTATGAGGGTTCTGATTCCAGAACACCACTCATTATACTATGAGGGTTCTGATTCCAAAACACCACTCATTATACTATGAGGGTTCTGATTCCAGAACACCACTCATTATACTATGAGGGTTCTGATTCCAGAACACCACTCATTATACTATGAGGGTCCTGATTCCAGAACACCACTCATTATACTATGAGGGTTCTGATTCCAGAACACCACTCATTATACTATGAGGGTCCTGATTCCAGAACACCACTCATTATACTATGAGGGTTCTGATTCCAGAGGGTTCTGATTCCACACATTATACTGTGAGGGTCCTGATTCCAGAACACCACTCATTATACTATGAGGGTTCTGATTCCAAAACACCACTCATTATACTATGAGGGTTCTGAT
>NW_027039763.1:37500-40000 GCF_034236695.1 Oncorhynchus nerka | reverse complement strand
GATCACACCCCCCCACTACCACCAGTCACCTCCTGGATATAACCTGTACTATACATAACAAAACAGATCACCCCCCCCCACTACCACCAGTCACCTCCTGGATATAACCTGTACTATACATAACAAAACAGATCACCCCACCCCCCACTACCACCAGTCACCTCCTGGATATAACCTGTACTATACATAACAAAACAGATCACCCCCCCCCCCCCACTACCACCAGTCACCTCCTGGATATAACCTGTACTATACATAACAAAACAGATAACACCCCCTCCCCCACTACCACCAGTCACCTCCTGGATATAACCTGTACTATACATAACAAAACAGATCACCCCCCCACTACCACCAGTCACCTCCTGGATATAACCTGTACTATACATAACAAAACAGATAACACCACCACCCTCCTGGATATAACCCCCACCACCACCCACCAGTCACATCCTGGATATAACTGTACTATACATAACAAGTGATCACCCCCCCCACTACCACCAGGTCAGTATATAACCTGTTATACATAACAAATAAACTACCACCAGTCTTACCAAGGAGTATAACCTGTTATTATATAGATAAAAACTGTGTCTTACCAAGGTAGTATATAATGTTATTACATAAATAATAACTACCACCAGTCATTCCTGGTATATAACATGTTATTACATAGATAATAAACTGTGTCTTACCAAGGTAGTATATACATGTTATTATATAGATAATAAACTGTGTCTTACCAAGGTAGTATATACATGTTATTATATAGATAATAAACTGTGTCTTACCAAGGTAGTATATACATGTTATTATATAGATAATAAACTGTGTCTTACCAAGATAGTATATACATGTTATTATATAGATCATAAACTGTGTCTTACCAAGGTAGTATATACATGTTATTATATAGATAATAAACTGTGTCTTACCAAGGTAGTATATACATGTTATTAAATCGTTCTGTTAGGTGACCTAAACTGGGATATGCTTAACACCCCGCAGTCCTACAATCTAAGCTAGATGCCCTCAATCTCACACAAATCATCAAGGAACCCACCAGGTACAACCCTAAATCCGTAAACATGGGCACCCTCATAGACATTATCCTGACCAACTTGCCCTCCAAATACACCTCCGCTGTTTTCAATCAGGATCTAAGCGATCACTGCCTCATTGCCTGTATCTGCTATGGGTCCGCGGTCAAACGACCACCCCTCATCACTGTCGAACGCTCCCTAAAACACTTCTGCGAGCAGGTCTTTCTAATCGACCTGGCCCAGGTATCCTGAAGGATATTGACCTCATCTCATCAGTCGAGGATGCCTGGTCATTCTTTAAAAGTAATTTCCACACCATCTTAGATAAGCATGCCCCGTTCAAAAACATGCAGAACTAAGAACAGATATAGCCCTTGGTTCACTCCAGACCTGACTGCCCTTGACCAGCACAAACATATCCTGTGGCGGACTGCCATAGCATCGAATAGTCCCCACGATATGCAACGTAGCACACATTCCAACAGGTATATCTCACTGATCATCCCCAAAGCCAACACCTAATTTGGCCACCTTTCCTTCCAGTTCTCTGCTGCCGGTACGAATTGCAAAAATTGCTGAGACTTTTACTTCCCTCACCCACTTTAAACATCAATTATCTGAGCAGCTAACCGATCACTGCAGCTGTACTTAGTCCATCTGTAAATAGCCCACCCAATCTACCTACCTCATCCCCATACTGTTTATTTTATTTTATTTACTTTTCTGCTCTTTTGCACACCAGTATCTCTACTGGCACATCATCATCTGCTCATTTATCACTCGTGTTAATCTGCTAAATTGTAATTATTCACTCCTATGGCCTATTTATTGCCTACCTCAATATGCCTTTTGCACACACTGTATACAGACTTTCTTTTCTCTACCTTGTCATTGACTTGTTTGTGTTATTGGCTTGTTTGTTTACTCCATGTGTAACTCTGTGTTGTTGTCTGTGTCACACTGCTTTGCTTTATTTTGGCCAGGTCGCAGTTGCAAATGAGAACTTGATCTCAACTAGCCTACCTGGTTAAATAAAGGTGTTCTCAACTAGCCTACCTGGTTAAATAAAGGTGTTCTCAACTAGCCTACCTGGTTAAATAAAGGTGTTCTCAACTAGCCTACCTGGTTAAATAAAGGTGTTCTCAACTAGCCTACCTGGTTAAATAAAGGTGTTCTCAACTAGCCTACCTGGTTAAATAAAGGTGTTCTCAACTAGCCTACCTGGTTAAATAAAGGTGTTCTCAACTAGCCTACCTGGTTAAATAAAGGTGTTCTCAACTAGCCTTCCTGGTTAAATAAAGGTGGGAAAAAAGATCATAAACTGTGTCTTACCAAGGTAGTATATACATGTTATTATATAGATAATACACTGTGTCTTACCAAGGTAGTATATACATGTTATTATATAGATAATAAACTGTGTCTTACCAAGGTAGTATATACATGTTATTATA
>NW_027039763.1:27500-32500 GCF_034236695.1 Oncorhynchus nerka | reverse complement strand
AGTAGAGTACAGTAGAGTACAGTACAGTGCAGTAAAGTACAGTACAGTGCAGTAGAGTACAGTACAGTACAGTACAGTGCAGTAAAGTACAGTACAGTGCAGTACAGTGCAGTAGAGTACAGTACAGTAGAGTACAGTACAGTGCAGTAAAGTACAGTACAGTGCAGTACAGTACAGTGCAGTAGAGTTGAGTACAGTATAGTACAGTGCAGTAGAGTTTAATACAGTACAGTATAATACAGTACAGGGCTGTAGAGTACAGTACAGTAGAGTTGATTACAGTACAGTACAGTGCAGTAGAGTACATTACAGTAGAGTACAGTACAGTGCAATAGAGTACAGTACAGTAGAGTTGAGTACAATACAGTACACTACAGTACAGTGCAGTAAAGTACAGTACAGTGCAGTACAGTACAGTGCAGTAGAGTACAGTACAGTAGAGTACAGTACAGTGCAGTAAAGTACAGTACAGTGCAGTACAGTACAGTGCAGTAGAGTACAGTACAGTAGAGTACAGTACAGTGCAGTAAAGTACAGTACAGTGCAGTAGAGTACAGTACAGTACAGTACAGAACATCGGCAGTCATACAAACACACCTACAATCACGCACACAGACACACATAAATATTGAAATAATGAAACATATATGAGCGATGTTAGACTGAATGTGTCGTGTCACACAAAGCAATCAATTATTCTCCTGAATAACTCCCTCCGACCATATGGGGATGTTTTTCATACACTAAGAATATAACCTTGACCCAGATCCTGAGAGGAGAGACTTGGCGTCAGACCATAATGCCTCTATTCACTTTATAGTGCACTACTCTTGACTAGGGCTCATAGGGCTCTGGTCAAAAGTAGTGCACTACATAGGAAATAGGTTGCCATTTGGGACACAGTCAATCAGTTCCTCTGAGAGGATCAAGAGGAGCCACCTGATTGAATACTTCACATGAATCCTTCCTTATAGAAACCATGTACTGGGGCCTTTGCTTTCACCTGCCCAGCCATGTTAGATCAGTGATTAGGTCAAGGAAGGGAAGAAGGAAGGATTCAAGATGTAATTGAACAAGACCCTTTTCTTTTTTATGGTACCTGACATTTGACCCCAAGTCTAATACAGCAGTTAACTGTTTCCCTGGAACTAGGTCGAGATTAAATACTGGGTCTGTGAGAGACAGGGGCTGTGTCCCAAATAGCACACTATTCCCTATATAGTGCCCTAGTGGTGAACTAGTAGTCCACTATATAGAGGATAGGGTGCCATTTGTGATGTACTAAGTGTCTATAGTATCTTGTAGCGATGGAGGAAGAGGATTTAAGGCTTGTATCTTAGCCTTAGCACTTCCACTGTCTCAGCCGACCGCCTGAGGAGAGATAATCCCCCCCTCTCTCTCACAGCAGCGCAGGGCCTCAGACCTGACCTCCCTAGAGGGATCAGACACCCCTATCAGACACACAGGCTCAGAGCCAAAAGGTCCAGACAGGACAGGAACAAAGACAAAGACAGGGACTCTTTGTCTACCTGGAACTACCAGAACAGCTTTGTTTATAAACATTCTGATTTGGTCTATACGTCAACCATAGTTATATACAGTAGAGACAGTCTGTCCAAGAGTCTGTCCAAGAAGCCATTATTGTAACATTCTGTCTGGTTAGTCTGTCCAAGAGGCCGTTATTGTAACATTCTGTCTGGTTAGTCTGTCCAAGAGGCCATTATTGCAACATTCTGTCTGGTTAGTCTGTCCAAGAGGCCATTATTGTAACATTCTGTCTGGTTAGTCTGTCCAAGAGGCCATTATTGTAACATTCTGTCTGGTTAGTCTGTCCAAGAGGCCATTATTGTAACATTCTGTCTGGTTAGTCTGTCCAAGAGGCCATTATTGTAACATTCTGTCTGGTTAGTCTGTCCAAGAGGCCATTATTGTAACATTCTGTCTGGTTAGTCTGTCCAAGAGGCCATTATTGTAACATTCTGTCTGGTTAGTCTATCCAAGAAGCCATTATTGTAACATTCTGTCTGGTTAGTCTGTCCAAGAGGCCATTATTGTAACATTCTGTCTGGTTAGTCTATCCAAGAAGCTATTATTGTAACATTCTGTCTGGTTAGTCTGTCCAAGAGGCCATTATTGTAACATTCTGTCTGGTTAGTCTGTCCAAGAGGCCATTATTGTAACATTCTGTCTGGTTAGTCTGTCCAAGAGGCCATTATTGTAACATTCTGTCTGGTTAGTCTGTCCAAGAGGCCATTATTGTAACATTCTGTCTGGTTAGTCTGTCCAAGAGGCCATTATTGTAACATTCTGTCTGGTTAGTCTGTCCAAGAGGCCATTATTGTAACATTCTGTCTGGTTAGTCTGTCCAAGAGGCTGTTATTGTAATCAGACTAAAATAGATACCTTGGTACTTGCTGTAGTATAAACAGACTAAACTAAACTCAGCAAAAAAAGAAACGTCCCCTTTTCAGGACCCTGTCTATCAAAGATAATTCCTAAAAATCCAAATAACTTCATAGATCTCATTGTAAAGGGTTTAAACGCTGTTTCCCATGCTTGTTTAATGAACCATAAACAATTAATGAACATGCACCTGTTAGAATGGTCGTTAAGACACTAACAGCTTACAGACGGTAGTCAATTAAGGTCACAGTTATGAAAACTTAGGACACAAAAGAGGCCTTTCTACTGACTCTGAAAAACACCAACAGAAAGATGCCCAGGGTCCCTGTTCATCGCATGAACATGCTGCAAGGAGGTATGAGGACTGCAGATGTGGTAAGGGCAATAAATTGCAATGTCTGTACTGTGAGACACCCAAGATAGCGCTACAGGGAGACAGGACGGACAGCTAATTGTCCTCGCAGTGGCAGACCACGTGTAACAACACCTGCACAGGATCGGTACATCTGAACATCACACCTGCGGGACAGGTACAGGATGGCAACAACAACTGCTCGTGTTACATCAGGAACGCACAATCCCTCCATCAGTGCTCAGACTGTCCACAATAGGCTGAGAGAGGCTGGACTGAGGGCTTGTAGGCCTGTTGTAAGGCAGGTCCTCAACAGACATGACCGGCAACAACAACGCCTATGGGCACACACCCACTGTCACTGGACCAGACAGAACTGGCAAAAAGTGCTCTTCACTGACGAGTCGCGGTTTTGTCTCACCAGGGGTGATGATTGGATTCGCGTTTATCGTTGAAGGAATGAGCGTTATACTGAGGCCTGTACTCTGGAGTGGGATCGATTTGGAGGTGGAGGGTCCGTTGTGGTCTGGGGAGGTGTGTCACAGCATCATTGGACTGAGCTTGTTGTCATTGCAGGCAATCTCAACGCTGTGCGTTGCAGGGAAGACATCCTCCTCCCTCATGTGGTAACCTTCCTGCAGGCTCATCCTGACCCTCCAGCATGACAATGCCACCAGCCATACTGCTCGTTCTGTGCGTGATTTCCTGCAAGACAGGAATGTCAGTGTTCTGCCATGGCCAGCGAAGAGCCCGGATCTCAATCCCATTGAGCACGTCTGGGACCTGTTGGATCGGAGGGTGAGGGCTAGGGCCATTCCCCCCAGAAATGTCCGGGAACTTGCAGGTGCCTTGGTAGAAGAGTGGGGTAACATCTCACAGCAAGAACTGGCAAATCTGGTGCAGACCATGAGGAGGAGATGCACTGCAGTACTTAATGCAGCTGGTGGCCACACCAGATACTGACTGTTACTTTTGATTTTGAACCCCCCTTTGTTCAGGGACACATTATTCAATTTCTGTTAGTCACATGTCTGTGGAACTTGTTCAGTTTATGTCTCAGTTGTTGAATCTTGTTATGTTCATACAAATATTTACACATATTAAGTTTGCTGAAAATAAATGCAATTGACAGTGAGAGGACATTTCTTTTTTTGCTGAGTTTAGATACCTTGGTAGTTGCTGTAGTATAAACAGACTAAACTAGATACCTTGGTACTTGCTGTAGTATAAACAGACTAAACTAGATACCTTGGTACTTGCCGTTTTCCATCTTTGTTGAGTCATAGTCTTCGACTAGCCGGCGGTTCTTGGTGGAATCTGATTCGTCTGGAAAGTAAGGCTCCTTCTCCAGGCTTTCTCTGACCGGCGTCTCATTGGTCTCTTTTGACCTTTGACCTTCGGCCAGGGACTTGAGCAGAGTGAAGTCATCGTTCTCTTGTTCTGGTTCTGCCTCTTTCACCTCTTTAGGCTCCACAGCAGGTTTGGTGTCTGAGGGGGAGAGGCAAATATTTAAGAGGCTATATGAAGCTTCTGCCTCTGGGGGTGCTCCTCTTGAGCCAAAATGAGTCCACTCTATGGAGAGAAATATTGTCCAGAAAGGGCACACCAACCTTCACCCATAAATTGTTAGCCTAAAACTGAGGATTTGTGTGTTTTCATCAACTAAACTTCCATAGTGTATCTTTAAATAGAGAAGCCAGCCACCAAACCACCTTGTATCACTCTGCTGTCTTTCCTCTGCAGCTAAACAGCGTTGGGCCTGGCTGGTTTTCCTCTGCAGCTAAACAGGGTTGGGCCTGGCTGGTTTTCCACTGCAGCTAAGCAGGGTTTGGCCTGGCTGATTTTCCTCTGCAGCTAAACAGCATTGGGCCTGGCTGGTTTCCACTGCAGCTAAACAGGGTTGGGCCTGGCTGGTTTTCCACTGCAGCTAAACAGCATTGGGCCTGGCTGGTTTTCCACTGCAGCTAAACAGCGTTGGGCCTGGCTGGTTTTCCACTGCAGCTAAACAGCGTTGGGCCTGGCTGGCTTTCTACTGCAGCTAAGGAGGGTTTGGCCAGGCTGGTTTTCCTCTGCAGCTAAGCAGGGTTGGGCCTGGCTGGTTTTCCTCTGCAGCTAAACAGGGTTGGGCCTGGCTGATTTTCCTCTGCAGCTAAGGAGGGGTTGGCCTGGCTGATTTTCCTCTGCAGCTAAGCAGGGTTTGACCTGGCTGATTTTCCTCTGCAGCTAAGCAGGGTTGGGCCTGGCT
>NW_027039763.1:0-22500 GCF_034236695.1 Oncorhynchus nerka | reverse complement strand
GTAGATATGGTTAAAGCGACTATGCATATATGATGAACAGAGAGTAACAGTAGCGTAAAAGAGGGGTTGGCGGGTGGTGGGTGGCGGGACACATGCAGATAGCCTGGTTAGCCAATGTGCGGGGGCACTGGTTGGTCGGGCCAATTGAGGTAGTATGTACATGAATGTATAGTTAAAGTGACTATGCATATATGATAAACAGAGAGTAGCAGCAGCATAAAAGAGGGGTTGGGGGGGACACACACAATGTAAATAGTCCGGGTAGCCATTTGATGACCTGTTCAGGAGTCTTATGGCTTGGGGGTAAAAACTGTTGAGAAGCCTTTTTGTCCTAGTCTCTGAACTCCTCCCTATAGGCTGTCTTGTTGTTGTCGGTGATCAGGGCTACCACTGTTGTGTCGTCTGAAAACTTAATGATGGCGTTGGAGTCGTGCCTGGCCATGAAGTCGTGGGTGAACAGGGAGTACAGGAGGGGACTGAGCACGCACCCCTGGGGGGCTCCAGTGTTGAGGATCAGCATGGCAGATGTGTTGCTACCTACCCTCACCACCTGGGGGCGGCCGGTCAGGAAGTCCAGCAGGAGTTAGATGAGGAGCAGGAGGTAGATGAGGAGCAGGAGGCAGATGAGGAGCCGGAGGCAGATGAGGAGCAGGAGGCAGATGAGAGGAGAAGGTAGATGAGAGGAGAAGGTAGATGAGGAACAGGAGGCAGATGAGAGGAGAAGGTAGATGAGGAGCAGGAGGCAGATGAGGAGCAGGAGGCAGATGAGAGGAGAAGGTAGATGAGGAGCAGGAGGCAGATGAGAGGAGAATGTAGATGAGGAGCAGGAGGCAGATGAGGAGCAGGAGGCAGATGAGAGGAGAAGGTAGATGAGGAGCAGGAGGCAGATGAGAGGAGAAGATAGATGAGGAGCAGGAGGCAGACGAGGAGCAGGAGGCAGATGAGAGGAGAAGGTAGATGAGGAGCAGGAGGTAGATGAGAGAGAGAAGGTAGATGAGGAGCAGGAGGCAGATGAGAGGAGAAGGTAGATGAGGAGCAGGAGGCAGATGAGGAGCAGGAGATAGATGAGGAGCAGGAGGCAGATGAGGAGCAGGAGGCAGATGAGGAGCAGGAGGCAGATGAGGAGCAGGAGGCAGATGAGCAGCAGGAGGTAGATGAGAGGAGAATGTAGATGAGAAGAGATGGTAGAAGAGGACTGGTTCCCAACATGATAATGCTCTTCCTCTCTACAGCACCATACGTATCAAAGCTTAGCTACCACGTCCCTGTGATCAGTGTGTCTCTACTGCCCTCTAGTGTGCTTTATATCAGTGTCAGAAGGCCCTGGTTCTCCTGTAGTCCAAGTCAGCAGTCCACATAGTATGGAACTGACACTGTCAATATGGGACATTCAGTATGGATGAGGTACGGAGCATGAGTCACTCAGTGAAAGTCTGCATGCTGTATGTGTGCTGTGGGCTCCTGAGTGGCACAGCATCTCAGTTTCCAGAGGCATCAGTACAGTCCCTGGTTCGAATCCAGGCTCTATCACATCTGGCCGTGATTGGGAGTCCCATAAGGCGGTGCACCATTGGTCCAGCATCGTTCAGGTTTGGCCGGGGTAGGTGGTCATTGTAAATAATAATTTGTTCTTAACTGACTTGCCTGGTTAAATAAAGGTAAAAAAAATTATGTAAAAGAAAACTAAATGAGTATGACATGCTGGCATTTTAAAGAATACTCAATGTTGACAAGTTTCACATACTGGTAGTTCTACCTCAAAACGTTCTATTCTCACTGAACCATGCTGCCTACTAACACATGGTGGTTCATCATAGCCCTGCCTTGCAGTAGGTGCACAACTTCCTTCCTGTTTCCTGACGATATTGAAACCATCAAACCTTTCTCATGGTGATCTGAGAGCATCTAATTGTAACTATTAGGATATGTAATGTATGTCTTATGATTATGGGGTTATAGAGATAAATGTTTAAAATGTTGCTCTGGGGTGCCACAGTACATGTAATACTTTATAGGTAGTATGTTATAAGTATTGTGATCATGTTTTACATACTTAATACAATATGTTTCCTGTTCCTCTTACTTGTCTGTCTCAGCAGTCAGTTTGTGTTCCAAATGGCACCCTATTCCCTATACAGTTTACTACACAGATCCCTATTGGCCCTTATCAAAAGTAGAACATACAGGTGTATGTAACAATTCTCATTGGTGGAAGGAGAGGAGGACCAAAATGCAGCGTGGTAAGTGTTCGTCATATTTTAATAGAAAAACTGAACAGTACATAAAATAACAACGAAGAGAAAACGAAAAAGTTCTGCCAGGTGAACAGACACTAAACATAAATTAAACACCCACAACCAAAATGGGGAAAACAGGCTACCTAAGTATGATTCTCAATCAGAGACAACGATTGACAGCTGCCTCTGATTGGGAACCATACCAGGTCAAACACATAGAAATACAAACATAGAACAAAACATAGAATACCCACCCACATCACACCCTGACCAAACTAAAAAATAGAAACATACAAAGCAATCTACGGTCAGGGCGTGACAGTAATACTCTCCAGTCCATCCACGTAGAGTTTCACATTAATATTCATGTCTTCACATTCCGGTTTAACTTGAAATAACATTATCACACATTCATATCTACAGTATGTTGTTATCAATAACCTATAGACTACATATGTCTACAGTAATGTACTGTGCATTAAGCCCTGCAGTAAATTGCTGTCCCCAAAACTGATTTTCTTTTCTTCTCATTTTTATACAGACAATTTTTGACTTCACTGTGGATGTGACTCTAGACCCTGATACACCACATCACTATACGTTCATGTGTCCTAGAGTAATTTACTGAGCAGTTAAATGCAGTCCTGCATATTGATATGTTTCTCTCAACAGGGGATGTGACTCTAGACCCTGATACAGCACATCCCAGATTCATCCTGTCTGAAGATGGGAAACAAGTGAATTGTGGAGACATAAAACAGGATCTCCCTGACAACCCAGAGAGGTTTATAATGTTCTCTATGTCCTGGGAAAGGAGGGCTTCTCCTCAGGGAGATTCTACTATGAGGTGCAGGTGGAGCAGAAGACTTGGTGGATTGTAGGAGTGGCCAGAGAGTCCATCAACAGGAAGAAGAAAATTCACCTGAACCCTGAGAATGGATGTGTGTGCAAGTGTGTGTGTGTTACTCACCGTCTGAATGAATTGCAATCTGTTTATCACTATATGATTAAACTAACAGAGAGGAAATTCACCATGTACAATTGATGCTGAATGTCATCCTATTGTGGTGGCAGAATTTGGGGTGAGCTGTTTTAACTTCTCATGGGACATGTTCTGTGTTGGACTGTGATGTTATGCCTTTCATAGACTCCTGTAATTTCTGCACTCTAACACAAGGCCATTGTGTTCTGGAACTGTTGCTTGTATAAATAACTGTTGTGTAACAATATGATAGTATTATCACCTCCCACTATATAAGGGACATGGAACCATTTACTCTTGGAGTTCTTCACTGTGAAATCAGAGACAGATCTCCCTCACAACTGCTTGATTAAAGATGTTTCTATTATACAATTAAATAGTCTCTGCCTTAGCCTTTGGATGGGGTTTTCCACAACATTTGGTTCCGTGACCCGGATGAGAGCGACCTGACTTTTTGATCCATTTCGCTCGGCTTGGACCCAGACATCCCTCTGGCCACAACAAAACAAGGTAAAAGACCTTATTCAAGAATCTCTGTGAGGGACTGTCTGTTTTCCAGCTGAGCCTTAATGGAGAAAGATCTCTTGTCCTCCCCATTCCCAAAATGTAGGGGTTCCATTTGGCTGAACTATTTCCCTAAAATAATGAATCTGTCTTGGGAATGAACCGGTTCAGAGGAGCTAAAGAAATTGATCCAAAGAGTAAATCTAAGGAAACTGATTAAGTGTATCTAATAGTAGGGATTTGTTTTCCTATAATCACATGAACATACTGTTGGATCAGTGCCCTCTACTTATATTGGCACCCTTGGTACATATGAGCAAAACGGGCTGTAAATAAATGTCTTTGCTGTTCATCCTCTTGGTCTTGCATTCAAAATATTCACACAAAAAATCCAACCTTTAATTGAAGTAAAATGATTGAAAAAAATAAATGTGAAATAAATGAAAAAAATATTTTTCTCCAAAACATTCTCCAAAACACAATTATTGGCACCCCTAGAAATTCTTATGATTAAAATCTAACTGAAGTATATTCCCATTCATATTTTACATTTTTAAGTTCACCTGAGTGATTAGGAATACTTAAGTGGTACTGTCTCCACCCTTGCACAGCTATTTTCAGCTTTCTCCAGAGATGTTTAATCAGATTCAAGTCCAGGCTCTGGCTGGGCCACTCAAAGACATTCAGAGACTTGTCTTGAAGCCACTCCTACTCCTTCAATGTCTCCTCTCTTACACTGTGTCTACCCTTTCACCTCTCTTTCATTGTCTCTACTCTTTCACTGTCAACCCTCACACTGTCTCCTCTCTTTCACACTCTCCCAAGATTTACTGTTAGTTGGAATGGTTCCTTATTTTTTATTTAACCTTCATTAACTAGTCAAGTCAGTTAAGAACAAATTCTTATTTACAATGACAGCCTAGGAACAGTGGGTTAACTGCCTTGTTCAGGGGCAGAACAACAGATGTTTACCTTGTCAGCTCAGTGACTCAATCTAGCAACCTTTCAGTTACTGGCCCAACGCTCTAACCACTACGCTACCTGCCACCCCAGTATTTGATATAATGAAGGCTCCAGATTGCATGAAATGGCTAACATATTCCACATTTCACAACAACCCCCTCTATAGTCAATAATTACAATAGAAATGGTAATAATGTTTAATGATTGTTATCTTTATTACATTATTTGCATCATTAAATGATATGTAGACAAACAGTATTACAAATAAACCAAAATGTTTTCACGTCCTGTCACACACACATGAAAAGGTACTTCAGACAGGTCCAAATGTGATTGGTGGTAGAGAATCTACAAAAGGTTGAGAACCTCTGGTATAGAATACAAACCAAACACTGATACAAACCCTAAAGTCATAAACAGAATGTCTGGTTCACATATTGTGGATGCCTCAATCAATATGTGACATATGGACGGTAATATAAAGAGGACAGAGTTAAAAACTGAAAGGAGAGTAAGAAAAACAATCCTGTGAAAGTGAACAAACAACAGGTTGAGGGAAGTGGAGGATCCCTCAGCGATCGCTTGCATCTCTCACAGGTGGCTGCTGGCACGTTCATTTGGGAGAACAGACTCATATTAATGGCTGGAATGGAATTAATAGAATGGTCTCAAACACATCAAAGACCTGGTTTCCATGTTGCTGATACAGTTCCATTTACTCCATTGCAGCCATTATTATGAGCTGTCCTCCCCTTACCAGCCTCCTGTGATCTCTATGTGTGACATCTTTATCAGTTTATCAGAGTTTTGTTTCCAGAAACTATGCCACCTATCACCTACTTCCTCATAAGTTAACTCAAGCTGATTAAAGTGTGGATTCCATCTCATCTACAAGAAAAACAAGTTATGTTGAAAGCTACTTCCCTGCCTTGCAGTAGACACACCAGATGTATTTTCTCTCCAGTCTTTCCCCACAGGCCAGCGAGCTTTAAGCCAAACTCTTCTCAATTGTGATCTGCATGTATCTAACCGTAAGTATTATTTATATATATGTTTAAAGCTGTCAGAGAAAATATAGTTAATGGCAGAAATGCTTTATACTAATAAATCCCAGCAATTAATATTCAAGTCAATGTTGATGGTTGGCAATAGCTGTGTGTGAGAACCAGACAGGCCTTGATAAAAAGGCCAAATTTAGCATATTTAAAACAAAGTCTGTCTTGAGTAGTCTTTGGCCTGAGGTGATTAAATAGTGTGTGTGTGTGTGTGTATGTCTGTCTGTCTGTCATATCCCTCAGTGCAGCTGTCAGGGATTATGGAGATAATGGGAGAAATGTTTTATATTATTAAATAAAAGGAACAAGTTTTACATATTTTTAAAAGTCTGCCTTAATTAGTCTTCTGTCAACCCCCTCTAAAGTCAATAATAACAATGGATTTTATTTGACCTTTATTTAACTTGGCAAGTCAGTTAAGAACAAATTCTTATTTTCAATGGGTTAAAACAACAGATTTGCACCTTGTCAGCTCGGGGATTTGAACTCGCAACCTTCCTGTTACTAGTCCAACGCTCTAACCACTAGGCTACCCTGCCGCTAGTACATATTACCCTACATGATCACGTGCTTTAGGCTGCACCACAGGCTGTCTGACATGACCAGAAATGGTGGATAAATGAAGATAGTTGACTACTGTCGTTTACCAATTTAAAAAAGTTGTCATTTCCGGTCTACTTAAGGGGGCGGCTCTCCCATAGGCACCAATGCGATAGCAGATGGGTGTGGTCTTCTTAGTTCATTGACTTCCATTGAAAAAATAAATTAGGGTGTGGCATGTTCCACTTCCTCTTCCATCTCTGCAATGACATGTCCCTGTGATCAGTGTGTCTACTGCCCTCTAGTGTCAACTTGATGTCAGTGCAATAAGGCCACAGTTCTCTTGTAATCTATGCCAACAACCCACCACAGTGGATGCCACAATCAATATGTGACATATGGATGGTAATATAAAGAGGACAGTTAAAAACGAAAGGAGAGTAAGAAAAACATCCAGTGAAAGTGAACAAACAGCAGGTTGAGGGAAGTGGAGGATCCCTCAGCGATCGCTTGCATCTCTCACAGGTGGCTGCTGGCACGTTCATTTGGGAGGACAGACTCATATTAATGGCTGGAATGGAATTAATAGAATGGTCTCAAACACATGAAAGACCTGGTTTCCATGTTGCTGATACAGTTCCATTTACTCCATTGCAGCCATTATTATGAGACGTCCTCCCCTTACCAGCCTCCTGTGATCTCTATGTGTGACATCTTAGTGTAGCCAGTTTATCAGAGTTTTGTTTCCAGAAACTATGCCACCTCTCACCTACTTCCTCATAAGTTAACTCAAGTCAAGTCAACTCAAGCTGATTAAAGTGTGGATTCCATCTCATCTACAAGAATAACAAGTTATGTTGAAAGCTACTTCCCTGCCTTGCAGTAGACACACCAGATGTATTTTCTCTCCAGTCTTTCCCCACAGGCCAGCGAGCTTTAAGCCAAACTCTTCTCAATTGTGATCTGCATGTATCTAACCGTAAGTATTATTTATATATATGTTTAAAGCTGTCAGAGAAAATATAGTTAATGGCAGAAATGCTTTATACTAATAAATCCCAGCAATTAATATTCAAGTCAATGTTGATGGTTGGCAATAGCTGTGTGTGAGAACCAGACAGGCCTTGATAAATAGGCCATGTTTTGCATATTTAATAAAGTCTGTCTTGAGGAGTCTTTGGCCTGAGGTTATAAAATAGTTTGTGTATGTGTGTGTGTGTGTGTGTCTGTCATATCCCTCGGTGCAGCTGTCAGGGATTATGGAGATAATGGGAGAAAGGTTTTATATTATCAAATAAAAGGACCAAGTTTTTGAAAGTCTGTCTTAAGTAGTCTTCTGTCTTAGGTCTCAGGTGGTCTTAGGTGATTACATAATAAATCCATATCATATGATCCATAGCATCACCTACATTGAATACCAGTATGTCATCCTCTCTCTCAGAAATGATGTGGACTTGGACAGACTGTCTGTGTGTCAATCTCCTGCTTCTCCTCCAAAGAGCAGGCTCTGGTAGAGTGACCTCACATGTTATTTGTGTGTGTGTGTGTGTGTGTGTGTGTGTGTGTGTGTGTGTGTGTGTGTGTGTGTGTGTGTGTGTGTGTGTGTGTGTGTGTGTGTGTGAACAATGTGAGAATTTGCATGAACGATGGCTACGGTTTGCACTTTCAGTACTAGGCTATTCCATTGGCAACCAAGCTAAATCAAGCAAACCTTAAGTATTTGGGCCAGGTTTGGTGTTGATCTTTAGTGTGGTCTGTTAAAGTCTGAAAGGGACCAACAGCTGATGATGTGCATGGTCGTTTTTGATATTGATTGGTTGTTCTTCTTTCCAGAGAAGTTTGAGGTTCTTGGTCCGACTCGTGCCATTGTTGCTGTGGCTGGTGATGACATCACTCTGCCCTGTTACATCAAACCCAACATCAGCGTTGAGGACATGAGAGTTGACTGGTTCAGAGTCAACCTCCCAGACACTCAGTCAAACATTAGAGTCCATCTCTACCAAGACGGCAGAGACAAATACCATGATCAGATCCTCTCCTACAGGGGAAGGACATCGTTGTTTAAAGAGGAACTGAAGAAGGGCAACACCTCTTTGAAACTGACCAGGGTACAAGGCACAGATGATGGACATTATAAATGTCTTGTTGAGTCTAAGACACATTATGATGATTTCACCATTGAAGTCTACGTCAGAGGTACATTTCTTAAATACAACAACCCATGTGATGTTCCTCCCAATCTCAGTAGTACTTCATCTCCAGTCTCCCTTTGTGTCTGTAGCTATAGGATCCAAGCCAGAGGTTTCCATTGAGGGACAGAAAGAAGGAGGGATGGCTCTGCTGTGTGTAACTAAAGGCTGGTTCCCTGAGCCTGAGTTGGAGTGGCTGGACAGTGAAGGGGTCACTCTGTCTGCTGGACCGTCAGAGACAGACAGGGACTATGAGGGATTCTACATAGTCAAACTAAAGACCATCGTAAAGGAGACTGACATCAACCGCTTTACCTGTAGAGTCAGACAGAGCCAGCTCCATGAGGTGATTAAGATGGAGACAAAGTTTCACATCCCTAGTGAGTAACACAACATATTATTATTGTTTAGAACTCTAAAGTATTCTAATGTCAAGATGAAACCATATTGGTTTTGTAGATCCAGATATATGCCTCCACCTCAAATGAATGGAAAATATTAGCACAACATTAAACCAGGAAATTAGATGGTGCTCATCTTTCCATTAATTTGGCATTGAGGCATATTGCTGGATCTACACAACTGATGTCATGGGATATGGTTTCATTTTGACATTAGTTTACATTTGAGGTCTGTTATCTTCTGACAAAGCTTTCTTTGAGTGAAATGTCCCATTATTATTATTATTATTATTAGATAGCATGTCTCTGATCTCAGTTGATTTGTGTCTTGCAGGCGAGCTGATCCTTGTTCACACAGACATGTGGAAAGTGGCCCTTGCAGTGATTGTCTCTTTGGGCATTGTCCTTATGGTCATATTAGCTTTCACCATTTGGCGCTGGATTGCTTTGTGCAATGACTATGGTAATAAAAGATTAATTAAAATGTTTTACAGTAACTGTTTTACAGTGCATTTTACAGAGTGGCATACACAAGGAGTTAGGTACTAGAACTCAAAGCTGGCTTGTTCTAATCACTGAGCCGACAAGGTGAACAAATTAATACAAAATTCAGTTGATCTACCCTTGAGCAAGGCACTTAACCCTCATTACTCCAGGGTCGCCATCAATAATGACTGATCCCTGGCAGTGACCACACTCTCTGAGTGTATCTCAAGGGGAGCTGGAATATGCAAAAAACACATTTCCATTCCACACCTCACACTCATAGAAGTTAACCACTTGTATACACAGTGAAACAGGACAAATATAAGCCCCCCCTGTTTGACCTTTAGAAGTAAAAAGCAGACATTGGTCAGATACTGTACAGGTGTTTTTAAAGATTTGTATAAAAAAAATTCAGTTCTCTCTATAGGGCAAACTATTTCTATTTAAAACAACTTTCTCCACAAAAATACTAGATTATTTAATATAAAGTTTTCTTTAAAAATCACAGTGCCTGGTTTACCTGAATCAGTGTAATTGGCTCCTTCATGTAAAGGACTTTGTCAGAAAACATCTTGAGTAAGTCATTTTGTGGACCTTTCCTCTAACTGTTATCTATTGTCATGTATGTAGATGCATCCAGAGCTGAACACAGTCAAGAGCTCGGTAAGTAGTGTCTTACTGTCAAACATTTTTTTACTCCCAATTTGATTGTTATACCAAACAAAAATTGGAGGCAAACAATTCCCAACACATGAATATGTAACAAAAATGGATAGCGTACAACAGCTAGTTTCATGGATTTAAAATCCTTACATATTTGACATTAATACTTTTCATCACATTGTTTTTACTGTCCCCATCCCCCTGCCACACAAGGAGTTGAATGAATTATTCACCATTAAGAATGCTTTACTTTGACTTTAATTAATCTGTTTGTCTGCAGAGATACTTGCTGATCAGCTGGGTAAGTAGAAGCACGATGCATTACTAGACCCTTATGGTCAATATACAATACATACATGTATATTCTAAGCCAGGGTTCTCCAACCCTGATCCTGTAGCGCTGCCATCCCGTAGCTTTCAATCCAACCTTAGTTATAACTAACCTGATTCAATTCATCAACCAGCAAATTATTATTAGGTGCACTAGATTAGGGTTGGAGCGAAAACCTACAGGGTGGTCTCCAGGAACAGGGTTGGAGAGAACACCTACAGGGTGGTCTCCAGGAACAGGGTTGGAGAGAACACATACAGGGTGGTCTCCAGGAACAGGGTTGGAGAGAACACCTTCAGGGTGGTCTCCAGGAACAGGGTTGGAGCGAAAACCTACAGGGTGGTCTCTAGGAAAAGGGTTGGAGAGAACACCTACAGGGTGGTCTCCAGGAACAGGGTTGGAGAGAACACATACAGGGTGGTCTCCATCAACAGGGTTGGAGCGAAACCCTACAGGGTGGTCTCCAGGAACAGGGTTTGAGTGAAAACCTACAGGGTGGTCTCCAGGAAAAGGGTTGGAGCGAAAACCTACAGGGTGGTCTCCAGGAACAGGGTTTGAGTGAAAACCTACAGGGTGGTCTCCAGGAACAGGGTTTGAGTGAAAACCTACAGGGTAGTCTCCAGGAACAGGGTTTGAGTGAAAACCTACAGGGTTGTCTCCAGGAACAGGGTTTGAGTGAAAACCTACAGGGTTGTCTCCAGGAACAGGGTTTTAGTGAAAACCTACAGGGTGGTCTCCAGGAAAAGGGTTGGAGCGAAAACCTACAGGGTGGTCTCCAGGAACAGGGTGGGAGCGAAAACCTACAGGTTGGTCTCCAGGAAAAGGTTTGGAGCGAAAACCTACAGGGTGGTCTCCAGGAACAGGGTTGGAGAGAACACCTACAGGGTGGTTCTCCAGGAACAGGTTTGGAGTTAAAACCTACAGGGTGGTCTCCAGGAAAAGGGTTGGAGCGAAAACCTACAGGGTGGTCTCCAGGAACAGGGTGGGAGCGAAAACCTACAGGTTGGTCTCCAGGAAAAGGTTTGGAGCGAAAACCTACAGGGTGGTCTCCAGGAACAGGGTTGGAGAGAACACCTACAGGGTGGTTCTCCAGGAACAGGTTTGGAGTTAAAACCTACAGGGTGGTCTCCAGGAACAGGGTTGGAGTTAAAACAATAAGGGTGGTCTCCAGGAACAGGGTTGGAGCGAAAACCTACAGGGTGGTCTCCAGGAACAGGGTTGGAGTTAAAACATACAGGGTGGTTCTCCAGGAACAGGGTTGGAGTTAAAACCTACAGGGTGGTCTCCAGGAACAGGGTCGGAGTTAAAACATACAGGATGGTAACTCTCCAGGAACAGGGTTGGAATTAAAACATACAGGGTAGTCTCCAGAAACAGGGTTGGAGAGCCCATTTCCAAGGGCTTACAATTTGCATTGTGCAAATAGCACAAAGATGAGTCATAATTATGTGGTAAAATATCACTGTATTGGAATAATATTTTACTCACTGCGATGGAAATGTTTACACAAAGAATTATATTGTTTTATTAATTTATTTCAAAATTGATTAAAAAAAAACAGCTAGTTTCATGGATTTAAAATCCTTACATATTTGACATTAATACTTTTCATCACATTGTTTTTACTGTCCCCATCCCCCTGCCACACAAGGAGTTGAATGAATTATTCACCATTAAGAATGCTTTACTTTGACTTTAATTCATCTGTTTGTCTGCAGAGATACTTGCTGATCAGCTGGGTAAGTAGGAGCACGATGCATTACTAGACCCTTATGGTCAATATACAATACATACATGTATATTCTAAGCCAGGGTTCTCCAACCCTGATCCTGCAGAGCTGGAGCTTTTTGTTCCAACCTTAATTGTAACAAACCTGATTCAACTTATCAAGAAGCAAATGATTAAAATCAGTCTCACTTGGGTTGGAGTGAAAACCTACAGGACATCATCTCTCCAGGAACAGGGTTGGAGTGAAAACCTACAGGACATCATTTCTCCAGGAACAGGGTTGGAGAGCCCTGTTCTCGGGGTTTACAATTTCCATTGTGCAAATATGCAAATAGTAGAAAGATTAGTCATAATTATGTGGTAAAATATTACTGTATTGGAATTATTTTATGTTCACACCAAGAATGCTATTTTGTTTCATTTTTTACTTGAAAATGTTCACACTTTAAATAACAGGAATTACAATTTGTTTTATGTTTAATTTACCCACAGATTTAGTAAACATGAAGGGCTGTCCAGGTAAATTAAAAGATACTGAATTGTATTTAAAATATATTTCATATCATATTTCTGTTGCTTAAGGTATACTATATTATGGTAGAGGGATGTATTTTTACACCATGTCACTTTGGATATGTTTCTGGTTCCAAACCTCATCAATAAAGTTTAGAGATTAAGAGGAGATTTGTCATTGTGTTCCAAGGGCACCACACAGTACACTCTACTGTAATATTATATTACCATAGTTTCTGTTATTCCCTAATTCTGACATACTCTTTGTTTATATTGTAGAACTTGAAACCATCAGAAAACATGCAGGTCAGTGTGTTTGTTGTACTCTCCAGTCTACCCACCTAGAGTTTAGGGATGGGCTGTATACCGTATTTTACAATATTCTGGTATTGATGCACGAAAAGGTTTGTTTTTTAAAACTTTACTTTCCATAACGGTATTTGACTGTTTGGTTTGTTAAATGTGATACGCCGTGTGTTACGTCCATTTTTATAGTTTACTTCGCTATTTGAGTTATCTCTCTCCGCTCTCTCTCTCCATGCCGCATTCCACACAGACCTAGCCCCGCCCCCTGTCACTCATGGAGCGCATTTGTTGTTCCTCTTACCAAGAGACAACTGCATTCAGTCTCCTCATCAATGCAGTATGTGCAACAATGTTAATGACAACGATGCTGTTTTCACTTTGCTTCTTATTAATATAAATCCACTAGCGTTCTATAATTACACTATACGTTTGTGTTTCTTACATCTGTAAACAGCTAGTTTGTATTTTCTAAGCAAGTTGGGCCTAAATCTTGTTAGCCGCTAATCGTTAGCCAGCTAATAAATGTACAGAGTCAGAGCAAACGTAACTAGCTACTGTATACAGACGGATAATCCCAGTAATGGTGTAGAACTACAGTACCAGTCAAACGTTTGGACACACCTAATCATTCCAGGGTTTTTCTTTATTTGTACTATTTTCTACATTGTAGAATAATAGTGAAGACGTCAAAACTATGAAATAACACATGGAAGTAACCAAAAAAGTGTTAAACAAATCAAAATGTATTTTATATTGGAGATTCTTCAAGTTTGCCTTGATGACAGCTTTGCACACTCTTGGTATTCTGTCAACCAGATTCATGATAGCATTTCAATTAACAGATGTCCCTTGTTAAAAGTACATTTGTGGAATTTATTTCCTTAATGCATTTGAGCCAATCAGTTGTGTTGTGACAAGGTAGGGGTAGTATACAGAAGATAGCCACATTTGGTAAAATACCAAGTCCATATTATGACAAGAACAGCTCAAATAAGCAAAGAGAAACGACAGTCCATTACTTTAGGACATGCAGGTCAGTTAATCCGGAAAATGTCAAGAACTTTTAAAGTTTCTTTAAGTGCAGTCGCAAAAACCATCAATCGCTATGATGACACTGGCTCTCATGAGGACCGCCACAGGAAAGGAAGACCCAGAGTTACCTCTGCTGCAGAGGATAAGTACATTAGAGTTACCAGCCTCAGAAATTGCAGCCCAGATAAATGCTTCACAGAGTTCAAGTAACAGACACATCTCAACATCAACTGTTCAGAGGAGACTCCGTGAATCTGGCCTTCATGGTCGAATGTGTCCGTGTCTTTGTGAGACGCAGAGTAGGTGAACAGATGATCTCTGCATGTGTGGTTCCCACTGTGAAGCATGGAGGAGGTGGTGTGGGGGTGCTTTACTGTTGACACTGTCAGTGATTTATTTAGAATTCAAGGCACACTTAACCAGTATAGCTACCACAGCATTCTGCAGCGATACTCCATCCCATCTGGTTTGGGCTTTGTGGGACTATCATTTGTTTTACAACAGGACAATGACCCAAAACACACCTCCAAGCTGTGTTAGGGCTATTTGACCAAGAAGGAGAGGGATGGAGTGCTGCATCAGATGACCTGGCCTTCACAATCATCTGACCTCAACCCAATTGAGATAGTTTGGGATGAGTAGGACCGCAAAGTGAAGGAAAAGCAGCCAACAAGTGTTCAGCATTTATGGGAACTCCTTCAAGACTGTTGGAAAATCATTCCTCATGAAGCTGGTTGAGAGAGTGTGCAAAAAAAGCTGTCATCATGCCAAAGGGTGGCTACTTTGAAGAATCTAAAATACATTTTCATTTTAACCACATTTTTTGGTTACTCCATGATTCCATAATTGTTATTTGATCGTTTTGATGTTAAAAATAGTTAAAAATAAAGAAAAACCCTTGAATGAGTAGGTGTGTCACAACTTTTGACCGGTAATGTATATCTGCATGTTTTTTTGCATAACAGTTTCTTCTAAATCAAAGAGGAGTACGCAAAGCAAGAATATGTATGCTACATGAAGTAGCTAACAAAAACATGCAATGTATCCAAAGATTGTAGAGTCCCCTAGGAAACATTTGTCAAGACTTTGGTTCCTACCGTGTCACAATAACTCCTCCCTGGCATTTTCATTTGTTGTCATGTCAAACACTGTATTTAAAGTGGCCACTATTATATTCAAACTATTGAATTGGAATAATCATTTTATTTCCTTGATTCCAACAGTTCACCAAAGTATTTTGCTCTAAATCGCAAGTCAAATCACAATTGCAACATTCGGTTAAAAATAAAGCATAGATTGTTTTCCCATATCGTGCAGCCCTACACATGTCCTCCCACATATTGATGTTCTTATTTTTGACTTCACAGTGGATGTGACTCTAGACCCTGATACAGCACATCACCATTCATTTGTCCCAGAGCAATGTACTGAGCAGTAAAATGCAGTCCGCCATATTGTTATGTTTATTTTGTTTATTCTAATAAAGTGTGTGTTTCTCTCCACAGTGGATGTGACTCTAGATCCTGATACAGCACATCCCAGACTCATCCTGTCTGAAGACAGGAAACAAGTTAGATATGGACACATAAAACAGAATCTCCCTGATAACCCAAAGAGGTTTGATATTGTTCCCTATGTCCTGGGAACGGAGGGTTTCTCCTCAGGGAGATTCTACTACGAGGTGCAGGTGGAGGGGAAGAATGGGTGGACTTTAGGAGTGGCCAGAGAGACCATCAACAGGAAGAAGTTTATTCACCTGAAACCTGAGAATGGATGCTGGACTGTTTGGCTGAGGTATGAAGAATACAAGGCTCTCACTGGCCCCTCTGTCGTCCTCTCCCTGAGAGAGAAGCCCCAGAAGGTGGGGGTGTTTGTGGATTATGAGAAGGGTCAGGTCTCATTATACAATGTAGAGGCCAGGTCTCATATCTACTCCTTCACTGGCTACACCTTCACTGAGAAACTCTATCCATTCTTTTTTTCTGGTGCTACTGGTAACTCAGCCCCACAGGTCATCACTCCTGTAGGTGTCACTGACTAACTGTTTTATATCAAACATTGAAATACTGGTTGTGTGTGTATGTGTGTGTGTGTGTGCTCGTGTGTGTGTGTGTGTGTGTGTGCGTGCAAGTGTGTGTGTTACTGTCATGACTTTGGGCAAACCAGTCTTCCATCTTCGACCCATCTATCGAAGGGCAGCTCAGAGTAAATATATATGTTGCATTTTTCTTCTCCGAATGGGCGGTTATTAGAATGCATAAGATTCTGTATTTACGGTAGAATAGCTTTTCAAGGTCCGATAGAGACCCAATCCCTTTGTCACTCCATCTTCCTGCTCTTTCATTCAAACCCAACCCCCTTCTTTTGTATAACGAGCTGTCATATTGGGTTAGCCCACTAGGGGATTTTCATGACATGATTAGTAATCGATGTATGATCGATCCTGTGTATATATATGTAATTCTGTGTGATTATTTCGGTATTTAGTAAATAAATAATTACACCAATTTGTGTATTGCTAATTCAACTTGTTAGCCAGGGTTCGTGCAGTACTTTATGACCATCCGAATGAGACTGAATAAGGTGACGATTAATGATTGACTGCTATTGATATTAAAGATCTTCAGATTTTCAAGAGATTGGATTCGGGAGATAACTGCTCTATATAAATTAATGCTTCCGTGGTGCCCCAGGTTATTAATGGTTTAATTGTTGCATGGTTTAATTCAATCACATAATCAATTAAACGTTAGGTAATCGATTTGATAAAATAGCATGTCATATAATTTAATCAGTCAGAGACATAACATAATTGGTACCCCCTGTGAGGGATCTAAAATAGAATGACACTTCTATTTTGATTCAGCCTATATGCATTACTCAAAGTAACAATGTTCCCCTCCAAATGCTGCAGACCAAAGACCATCAGTTAATGAACACAATGACTAAGTTGGATGACAAATCAGCAGAACTCATTGAAGTTGCTGACCAAATGAATGATGAGAGAACTCAGGTGATGAAGATGGAAATATTGATTTCTAAGCAAGCAGAGGAAATCTCATCACCGAATCTCTCGCTCCATACTCAAGACCTCTATCTGCAAACAATGGCAGATACGTTTGAGACCGAAAGGAGCAAGTGCAACACTCACATGTCCAAAATCAGTACTCTAAACTTTTTCTGCCCCAAATGAGAAATTCTGTGTTCTCCTGGGACCCAAGATTAGGAAAATATGCAACTATACATAAATATCAGTACTGTAAGGGGTGCGTAACCGGTGGCAGGGAAGTCAGATGCAGGAGAGCAGAATTTGGTAATAGCCTGAGCAGTTTAATAGCAAAACCAACGGCATGAAAATAACAAGATATGGGTACAAAAACCCGTCACGTACCAATCAACACGTGCACAAGCACTTACAATAAACAATACCACACAGAGACATGGGGTGAAACTAGGGTTAAATACACAACAAATGATTGAATTGAAACCAGGTGTGAGAAAAAACGAGACAAAACACATGGAAAATGAAAAGTGGATCGATGATGGCTAGAAGACCAGCGACGCCGACCGCTGCCCAAACAAGGAGTGGACCCGACTTCGGCGGAAGTTGTGACAAGTACATTTCATTGCCCTTATTGCCTAAAACAAATGCAACATAGACAAAAACAAATAACAATGAAATTAAATATCCATATAAATATGTATTAATGTTTAGTTTCCCCCATTAAAAACATACCTGTCTAGGTTGGAACTGTTGCTGTTAACTTCTTATGGCTGGGGACAGTATTGAGTAGCTTGGATGAATAAAGTGCCCAGAGGTTCCCAGAGTAAACAGCCTGCTCCTCAGTCCCAGTTGCTATTATATGCATATTAGTACATTTGGATAGAAAACACTCTGAAGTTTCTAAAACTGTTTGAATGATGTCTGTGAGTATAACAGAACTCATATGGCAGGCAAAAACCTGAGAAAAAAATCCAAACAGGAAGTGGAATCTGAGGTTGGTCGATTTTCAACTCAGCCCCTATCGAATACACAGTGGGATATGGGTCAAGTTGCACTTCCTAAGGCTTCCACTAGATGTCAACCGTCATTAGAAACTTGAATGAGAGGGGAATGAGTCAGGTGTCTGTCAGAGAGCCACGGGCTCAGTCACGCGCATTTCACATGAGAGCGACCTGCGTTCCATTGCTTTTCTACAGACATAGGAATTCTCCGGTTGAAACGTTATTGAAGATTTATGATAAAAACATCCTAAAGATTGATTCTATACTTAGTTTGAAATGTTTCCACGACCTGTAATATAACTTTTTGAACTTTTCATCCGATGTCAGGCTGGACCTGCACGTGCGTTTGGATTTGTGTACTAAACACCCTAATAAAAGTAGCTATTTGGACATAAATGATGGACATTACTGAACAAATCAAACATTTATTGTGGGACTAGGATTCCTGGGAGTGAATATTTATAATGTTATTTCTGATTTCTGTTGACTCCATCATGGCGGATAAATGTATTTGTTTTCTGAGAGCCGTTCTCAGATTATTGCATGCTTTGCTTTTTCCGTAAAGCTTTTTTGAAATCTGACACAGCGGTTGCATTAAGGAGAAGTATAGCTATAATTACATGTGTAACACTTGTATTTTCATCAACATTTATGATGAGTATTTCTGTAAATTGATGTGGCTATGCAAAATCACTGGATGTTTTTGGAACTACTGAATGTAACGCGCCAATGTAAACTCAGATTTCTTTATATAAATATGAACTTTATCAAACAAAACATACATGTATTGTGTAACATGACGTCCTATGAGTGTCATCTGATGAAGATCATCAAAGGTTAGTGATTAATTTGACCTCTATTTGTGCTTTTTGTGACTCCTATCTTTGGCTGGAAAAATGGCTGTTTTTCTGTGGCTTGGTGGTGACCTAACATTATCTTTTGTGGTGCTTTCACTGTAAAGAATTTTTGAAATCAGACACTGTGGCTGGATTAATGAGAATTTTATCTTTAAAACGGTATAAGACGCGCTCTGCACTTTCACTGGCCGTTGTCATATCGATCCCGTTAACAGGATTTCAGCCCTAAGAAGTTTTAAAATACAATAAATAATTTTCATTCTGAACTGGAATAAACTGATTGATCACATCACACAGATGAATAACAGATCACACACAGGCTTTTTTGATTAAGAATAACAATTATTATTGTATTATAACAGCAACAGTTCCAACCTAGACTAGTTTTCAACAATAATTTCTATAGGAAAATGTACAATAGGCCTGATCATTTTCATCTTCATCTGTACTGTTTCCCTACCTTTGACCCCATTCCTGGTCAGCCAAACGATACTGCGATACTACGGGTTCTGACAGGGTTGACCTGTTGAAGCAAACGTCGAATAGACACTTGATGAGGTTCATTCGTCTACAACAGCGATTACGCTAAACTTTCCACAGCTTTGAAAGTAGAATTCAGTGGTTCTGCGAATCGCAAACACGATAGCTCACTGGCTAACACTGTCAAACAAGCTTGTAATGAACACCCACAAGCTTACTATCATAGGCTTTGTTCAGCTTACTTTGGCCTACTCACTGAAACAGGAATGGAAGAGCTGTTTCCATTCAAACAAATGTTTCTGTCGAACATGTATCCCACCTTCAGTTACTACTTGGGCCCTATAGCCCATGTTGACCTGCCTATCTTACAACTCAGAGAGCTTGCAAGCACAGCTTTTTATGTTTCAAAAGCTCACAATGCTAAGAGCCCTGACCACTCGGTTTTGAAGTTTGACCAGGAGCTCTCACTCCAGTTAGAGGGTGCATTATCAGGTATTGGAGCGTTGAAAGATGATGCACAACAATGGCTTCTACCACGAAACCACAAATCCAAATAACTGTGAAGTATGTCGCCATCGAAACAACTACCACTACAATCGACCTGTTTGCTACGTTCCTGCACCCAACCCACACAAAGTGTCAGAGCACAAGGATAACAAAGGGTTAAAGGACGATCAAAACGTAGACCAATGTTCTCCAGCAGTTCCACTATGTGAAGAACGAAGGCGAGAAACATTTGAGAAAAGGTAAAAGATAAGTCACAAAGACTAGATGGGGATTTGCCAGACACCAGGTCCGCAGGAATTAACACCCTTAGCAAGGACATTTCTCCCGCTCTCCCTCGAGAACCTATCCAGGGCTCGCTTGATCAAGAAACAAGCCCACAGGCTTTATCTATAGACTTTGATACACAGGGTACGAAGAAAAAGGTCCAACACTTTGTTAAAACCAAGCCCACTCAAAATACAAAAAGTAAATCTGCTTTCACCATCCTACTGCAGTTATCACCTTTTATCCATCCTACTGCAGTTATCACCTTTTGGATAACATACTGTAGATATGCCTATTCTCTTGTTTTGGAGGTTGGGACAGAGTGAGTGTGTTTTCTCCTCTCCCCTTTGCAGTGTGTAATGGGATGTGTGCCACCCTTTCCAGGAGGACTATGGCGTTTCCTGTTTCTGTCTCCTGCCTGTCCCAGCAGTCTCACATCACCACTAACCACAGCCAACACATAGACCCAGAGACACATATTTAGAATATAGCTCATATACCCTTTCACACTACTGACTGAACATGTAAGGGGTGAGTACTGGCGGCAGAGAAGTCAGACGCAGGAAAGCAAAAACTGTGTTTCCAACAGCGCAGTTTAATAATAAAAACCCACCGGAAAACAGAACAATCAATAAATGGGTACATAACCCGACGCACACCAGACATAACGTGCACAAGCACTTACAATAAACAATTCCGGACAAGGACATGGGGAGAACAGAGGGTTACACAACATGTAATGAATGGAATTGGAACCAGGTGTGTGGGAAGACAAGACAAAACAAATGGAAAATGAAAAGGTGGATCGGTGATGGCTAGAAGACCGGTGACGTCGACCGCCGAACGTCGCCCGAACAGGGAGAGGGACCGACTTCGGAGGAAGTTGTGACAAAACAGGCTGAACAGAGCTGTACTGGGCTGGCCTGGTTACATATTTAACATAGCTGCTGGAACCATGATGGACAGGACCATGTGGAAGGTAAATATCAGAGCCAACCAGTACAGTTTGATTTGGTCCAGTAGTGTTAAAAGGGGGATACAGTATACAGCACTGCTCCAAGACTGGTATGGTGGAACTTTGTTGGTTATTCTTAAATGATAATGTACTACACCTCATAATACATTGTACTGCCTTTGACCAGTGCGCATAGCACCACAATGGAGAGCACTGTTTAGTTACCGTATCAGGCAGTTGTCAAATATGTAGGTACCATGATATACTAGTAAGTACATTATTTCTTATTAATACAAGCTGAAATAGAATGAAATAACTAGTTTGTATTTCCCAACATGATCAAGTGCTTTCATCTCTACAGCACAACAGGCACACTGCCATGTCCAAAGATGGTGGATAAATGAACACAGTTGACTCCTGCCGTTTACCAATGAAAAAAAGTTGTCAGTATTGGGTCTACTTAAGCGGGCGGCTCTCCCATAGACAACAATGCGATAGCAGCTGGATGTGGCCTACCTAGTTCATTGACTCCATTACCCGCAGTATTAGACTTAAAACGAATCATCCAGCGATCATACACTGTTTACCAGGGGGCAGGGCTACTGACGTTAAGGCTAATCTGAAGATGGTGTTGGCTAAAGCTAAAACTGGCAAGTTTTTTTTTTGACCATATCCCCTGCGTATCTCGCAAATGCGGAGGTATTGCTAACATTTACGATAGCACATTTAAATTTACAAAAATAAAGACGTTTTTGTCTTTTGAGCTTCTAGTATTGAAATCTATGCAGCCTACTCAATCACATTTTTAGCTACTGTTTACAGGCCTCCTGGGCCATATACAGCGTTCCTCACTGAGTTCCCTGAATTCCTATCGGACCTTGTAGTCATGGCAGATAATATTCTAATTCTAACCCACTCCAAAAGGCTTTCGGAGCCATCATCGACTCAGTGGGTTTTGTCCAACTTGTCTCTGGACCTACTCACTGCCACAGTCATACTCTGGACCTAGTTTTGTCCCGTGGAATAAATGTTGTTGATCTTAAATGTTTTTCATCATAATCCTGGACTATTGGACCACCATTTTATTACGTTTGCAATCGCAACAAATAATCTGCTCAGACCCCAACCAAGGACCATCAAAAGCAGTGCTATAAATTCTCGGACAACCCAAAGATTCCTAGATGCCCTTCAAGACTCCCTCCTACTACCCAGAACGTCAGAGTACAAAAATCAGTTAACCTCCTAACTGAGGAACTCAATTTAACCTTGCGTAATAACCTAGGTGCAGTCGCACCCATAAAAACAAAAACGTTTGTCGTAAGAAACTAGCTCCCTGGTATACAGAAAATATCCAAGCCCTGAAGCAAGCTTCCAGAAAATTGGATGGTAAATGGCGCTACACCAAACTGGATGACTTCCGACTAGCTTGGAAAGACAGTACCGTGCAGTATCGAAGAGCCCTCACTGCTGCTCGATCCTCCTATTTTTCCAACTTATTTCA
>NW_027039762.1:77396-97236 GCF_034236695.1 Oncorhynchus nerka | reverse complement strand
CATTTGACTGGAGAGTTGTAGTGGCTTGGTGTTCTCTATTTGACTGGAGAGTTATAGTGGTTTGGTATTCTCCATTTGACTGAGACTTGTAGTGGTTTGGTGTTCTCTATTTGACTGAGAGTTGTAGTGGTTTGGTGTTCTCTATTTGACTGAGAGTTATAGTGGTTTGGTATTTCTATTTGACTGGAGAGTTATAGTGGTTTGGTATTCTCATTTGACTGAGAGTTATAGTGGTTTGGTGTTCTCTATTTGACTGGAGAGTTATAGTGGTTTGGTGTTCTCTATTTGACTGGAGAGTTATAGTGGTTTGGTATTCTCTATTTGACTGGAGAGTTATAGTGGTTTGGTATTCTCTATTTGACTGGAGAGTTATAGTGGTTTGGTATTCTCTATTTGACCGGAGATTTATAGTGGTTTGGTGTTCTCTATTTGACTGGAGAGTTATAGTGGTTTGGTGTTCTCTATTTGACTGGAGAGTTATAGTGGTTTGGTGTTCTCTATTTGACTGGAGAGTTATAGTGGTTTGGTATTCTCTATTTGACTGGAGAGTTATAGTGGTTTGGTATTCTCTATTTGACTGGAGAGTTGTAGTGGTTTGGTATTCTCTATAGTGGTTTGGTGTTCTCTATTTGACTGGAGAGTTATAGTGGTTTGGTATTCTCTATTTGACTGGAGAGTTATAGTGGTTTGGTATTCTCTATTTGACTGGAGAGTTGTAGTGGTTTGGTGTTCTTTATTTGACTGGAGAGTTATAGTGGTTTGGTATTCTCTATTTGACTGGAGAGTTATAGTGGTTTGGTATTCTCTATAGTGGTTTGGTATTCTCTATTTGACTGGAGAGTTGTAGTGGTTTGGTGTTCTCTATTTGACTGGAGAGTTGTAGTGGTTTGGTGTTCTCTATAGTGGTTTGGTATTCTCTATTTGACTGGAGAGTTGTAGTGGTTTGGTATTCTCTATTTGACTGGAGAGTTATAGTGGTTTGGTATTCTCTATTTGACTGGAGAGTTATAGTGGTTTGGTGTTCTCTATTTGACTGGAGAGTTGTAGTGGTTTGGTGTTCTCTATTTGACTGGAGAGTTATAGTGGTTTGGTATTCTCTATAGTGGTTTGGTATTCTCTATTTGACTGGAGAGTTGTAGTGGTTTGGTGTTCTCTATTTGACTGGAGAGTTATAGTGGTTTGGTATTCTCTATTTGACTGGAGAGTTATAGTGGTTTGGTATTCTCTATTTGACTGGAGAGTTGTAGTGGTTTGGTGTTCTCTATTTGACTGGAGAGTTATAGTGGTTTGGTGTTCTCTATTTGACTGGAGAGTGGTAGTGGTTTGGTATTCTCTATTTGACTGGAGAGTTATAGTGGTTTGGTATTCTCTATTTGACTGGAGAGTTATAGTGGTTTGGTATTCTCTATTTGAATGGAGAGCTATAGTGGTTTGGTGTTCTCTATTTGACTGGAGAGTTATAGTGGTTTGGTATTCTCTATTTGACTGGAGAGTTATAGTGGTTTGGTATTCTCTATTTGACTGGAGAGTTATAGTGGTTTGGTATTCTCTATAGTGGTTTGGTATTCTCTATTTGACTGGAGAGTTATAGTGGTTTGGTATTCTCTATTTGACTGGAGAGCTATAGTGGTTTGGTATTCTCTATAGTGGTTTGGTATTCTCTATTTGACTGAGAGCTATAGTGGTTTGGTATTCTCTATAGTGGTTTGGTATTCTCTATTTGACTGGAGAGTTATAGTGGTTTGGTATTCTCTATAGTGGTTTGGTATTCTCTATTTGACTGGAGAGTTATAGTGGTTTGGTATTCTCTATTTGACTGGAGAGTTATAGTGGTTTGGTATTCTCTATAGTGGTTTGGTATTCTCTATTTGACTGGAGAGCTATAGTGGTTTGGTATTCTCTATAGTGGTTTGGTATTCTCTATTTGACTGGAGAGTTATAGTGGTTTGGTATTCTCTATAGTGGTTTGGTATTCTCTATTTGACTGGAGAGTTATAGTGGTTTGGTATTCTCTATTTGACTGGAGAGTTATAGTGGTTTGGTGTTCTCTATTTGACTGGAGAGTTATAGTGGTTTGGTATTCTCTGTTTGACTGGAGAGTTGTAGTGTTTTGGTGTTCTCTATTTGACTGGAGAGTTATAGTGGTTTGGTGTTCTCTATTTGACTGGAGAGTTATAGTGGTTTGGTGTTCTCTATTTGACTGGAGAGTTGTAGTGGTTTGGTATTCTCTATTTGACTGGAGAGTTGTAGTGGTTTGGTATTCTCTATTTGACTGGAGAGCTATAGTGGTTTGGTGTTCTCTATTTGACTGGAGAGTTGTAGTGGTTTGGTATTCTCTATTTGACTGGAGAGTTGTAGTGGTTTGGTATTCTCTATTTGACTGGAGAGCTATAGTGGTTTGGTATTCTCTATAGTGGTTTGGTATTCTCTATTTGACTGGAGAGTTATAGTGGTTTGGTATTCTCTATTTGACTGGAGAGTTATAGTGGTTTGGTATTCTCTATTTGACTGGAGAGTTATAGTGGTTTGGTGTTCTCTATTTGAATGGAGAGCTATAGTGGTTTGGTGTTCTCTATTTGACTGGAGAGTTATAGTGGTTTGGTATTCTCTATTTGACTGGAGAGTTATAGTGGTTTGGTATTCTCTATTTGACTGGAGAGTTATAGTGGTTTGGTATTCTCTATAGTGGTTTGGTATTCTCTATTTGACTGGAGAGTTATAGTGGTTTGGTATTCTCTATTTGACTGGAGAGCTATAGTGGTTTGGTATTCTCTATAGTGGTTTGGTATTCTCTATTTGACTGGAGAGCTATAGTGGTTTGGTATTCTCTATAGTGGTTTGGTATTCTCTATTTGACTGGAGAGTTATAGTGGTTTGGTATTCTCTATAGTGGTTTGGTATTCTCTATTTGACTGGAGAGTTATAGTGGTTTGGTATTCTCTATTTGACTGGAGAGTTATAGTGGTTTGGTATTCTCTATAGTGGTTTGGTATTCTCTATTTGACTGGAGAGCTATAGTGGTTTGGTATTCTCTATAGTGGTTTGGTATTTCTATTTGACTGAGAGTTATAGTGGTTTGGTATTCTCTATAGTGGTTTGGTATTCTCTATTTGACTGGAGAGTTATAGTGGTTTGGTATTCTCTATTTGACTGGAGAGTTATAGTGGTTTGGTGTTCTCTATTTGACTGGAGAGTTATAGTGGTTTGGTATTCTCTGTTTGACTGGAGAGTTGTAGTGTTTTGGTGTTCTCTATTTGACTGGAGAGTTATAGTGGTTTGGTGTTCTCTATTTGACTGGAGAGTTATAGTGGTTTGGTGTTCTCTATTTGACTGGAGAGTTGTAGTGGTTTGGTATTCTCTATTTGACTGGAGAGTTGTAGTGGTTTGGTATTCTCTATTTGACTGAGAGCTATAGTGGTTTGGTATTCTCTATAGTGGTTTGGTATTCTCTATTTGACTGGAGAGTTATAGTGGTTTGGTATTCTCTATTTGACTGAGAGTTATAGTGGTTTGGTATTCTCTATTTGACTGGAGAGTTATAGTGGTTTGGTGTTCTCTATTTGACTGGAGAGTTATAGTGGTTTGGTGTTCTCTATTTGACTGGAGAGTTATAGTGGTTTGGTATTCTCTATTTGACTGGAGAGTTGTAGTGTTTTGGTGTTCTCTATTTGACTGGAGAGTTATAGTGGTTTGGTGTTCTCTATTTGACTGGAGAGTTAGTGGTTTGGTGTTCTCTATTTGACTGGAGAGTTGTAGTGGTTTGGTATTCTCTATTTGACTGGAGAGTTGTAGTGGTTTGGTGTTCTCTATTTGACTGGAGAGTTATAGTGGTTTGGTGTTCTCTATTTGACTGGAGAGTTGTAGTGGTTTGGTATTCTCTATTTGACTGGAGTGTTATAGTGGTTTGGTGTTCTCTATTTGACTGGAGAGCTATAGTGGTTTGGTATTCTCTATAGTGGTTTGGTATTCTCTATTTGACTGGAGAGTTATAGTGGTTTGGTATTCTCTATTTGACTGGGGAGCTATAGTGGTTTGGTATTCTCTATAGTGGTTTGGTGTTCTCTATTTGACTGGAGAGTTATAGTGGTTTGGTGTTCTCTATAGTGGTTTGGTGTTCTCTATTTGACTGGAGAGTTGTAGTGGTTTGGTGTTCTCTATTTGACTGGAGAGTTATAGTGGTTTGGTATTCTCTATAGTGGTTTGGTATTCTCTATTTGACTGGAGAGTTATAGTGGTTTGGTATTCTCTATTTGACTGGAGAGTTATAGTGGTTTGGTATTCTCTATAGTGGTTTGGTATTCTCTATTTGACTGGAGAGCTATAGTGGTTTGGTATTCTCTATAGTGGTTTGGTATTCTCTATTTGACTGGAGAGTTATAGTGGTTTGGTATTCTCTATAGTGGTTTGGTATTCTCTATTTGACTGGAGAGTTATAGTGGTTTGGTATTCTCTATTTGACTGGAGAGTTATAGTGGTTTGGTGTTCTCTATTTGACTGGAGAGTTATAGTGGTTTGGTATTCTCTGTTTGACTGGAGAGTTGTAGTGTTTTGGTGTTCTCTATTTGACTGGAGAGTTATAGTGGTTTGGTGTTCTCTATTTGACTGGAGAGTTATAGTGGTTTGGTGTTCTCTATTTGACTGGAGAGTTGTAGTGGTTTGGTATTCTCTATTTGACTGGAGAGTTGTAGTGGTTTGGTATTCTCTATTTGACTGGAGAGCTATAGTGGTTTGGTATTCTCTATAGTGGTTTGGTATTCTCTATTTGACTGGAGAGTTATAGTGGTTTGGTATTCTCTATTTGACTGGAGAGTTATAGTGGTTTGGTATTCTCTATTTGACTGGAGAGTTATAGTGGTTTGGTGTTCTCTATTTGACTGGAGAGTTATAGTGGTTTGGTGTTCTCTATTTGACTGGAGAGTTATAGTGGTTTGGTATTCTCTATTTGACTGGAGAGTTGTAGTGTTTTGGTGTTCTCTATTTGACTGGAGAGTTATAGTGGTTTGGTGTTCTCTATTTGACTGGAGAGTTAGTGGTTTGGTGTTCTCTATTTGACTGGAGAGTTGTAGTGGTTTGGTATTCTCTATTTGACTGGAGAGTTGTAGTGGTTTGGTGTTCTCTATTTGACTGGAGAGTTATAGTGGTTTGGTGTTCTCTATTTGACTGGAGAGTTGTAGTGGTTTGGTGTTCTCTATTTGACTGGAGAGTTATAGTGGTTTGGTATTCTCTATTTGACTGGAGTGTTATAGTGGTTTGGTGTTCTCTATTTGACTGGAGAGCTATAGTGGTTTGGTATTCTCTATAGTGGTTTGGTATTCTCTATTTGACTGGAGAGTTATAGTGGTTTGGTATTCTCTATTTGACTGGGGAGCTATAGTGGTTTGGTATTCTCTATAGTGGTTTGGTGTTCTCTATTTGACTGGAGAGTTATAGTGGTTTGGTGTTCTCTATAGTGGTTTGGTGTTCTCTATTTGACTGGAGAGTTGTAGTGGTTTGGTGTTCTCTATTTGACTGGAGAGTTATAGTGGTTTGGTGTTCTCTATTTGACTGGAGAGTTATAGTGGTTTGGTATTCTCTATAGTGGTTTGGTGTTCTCTATTTGACTGGAGAGTTATAGTGGTTTGGTGTTCTCTATAGTGGTTTGGTGTTCTCTATTTGACTGGAGAGTTGTAGTGGTTTGGTGTTCTCTATTTGACTGGAGAGTTATAGTGGTTTGGTATTCTCTATAGTGGTTTGGTGTTCTCTATTTGACTGGAGAGTTATAGTGGTTTGGTGTTCTCTATTTGACTGGAGAGTTATAGTGGTTTGGTATTCTCTGTTTGACTGGAGAGTTATAGTGGTTTGGTATTCTCTTAAGGATCTGTATTGATTCAAGTGTGTGCGCACGCCTGTGTGTCTGTTTTTATTTGTGTGTTTGTCCCTCACCCGTGTCTCTGTTTGTGCCTTCCCTCCAGTTCTAGCCGACATCTCCAAAAATTGGACAGGGTTGTTATCACATCTGGAGCAGAAAGACCCATTAGACCCCATGGAGGACCACTCCAAGTCAAGGGAACCTGTCCTGAGTGCTAACAGCTAACAGCTAATCAACAGACTGTCACCACTGATGGATTCATTAGCTAGCTCCTGTTTACATTCTAATCGCTAATCAGGGTTCAATATTTATAAGGAGGAAATCTTTTGTTTAGACTTGACCTTTCTCTAGAGTTCATTAACATGTGGTTATTAAGTGTTTTGTTTTTTTGGGTGGGGAGGGGGGTTGTCGCTGGCGTCCTGAGGTTGATTATTGAGTTAGATTATGCCAGTGTTGAGATGAGGTAAACGGATGTAGGTTGACTTTGGTGTAATGTAAATTACATTGGTGTTATCAGTGGTCGTGTGTGTGTGTGCTTGCATGCGTTGGTGTGAGAGACAGCGAACGAGGAGGCTTGTATTGTTGACAGAGCCTGGAGGGGAGAGAGACAACCATCTTATCAGTCCAGAGAAAGGTAATTGTCTTTCATCGACAGACAGACAGGGAAATGGGGACAGGTTCATATTGACCAGAGAAAGGACGTCTCCTTGCATTGTGTGCACAGCGCTCTGGCTTTAGCTGACCATAGTGATCTGATTGTTGCTGCTCGCTGGGTAACACACACACACACACACACACACACACACACACACACACACACACACACACACACCTGCAGTCGACCTCTATAGCAGCCTATAAGCGTATTCATATTGTCGGGTAGAAGGTTGCGGACGACCTCTATAGCAGCCTATAAGCTATTCATATTGTATGGTCGAAGGTTGCAGTCAACCTCTATAGCAGCCTATAAGCGTATTCATATTGTAGGGTAGAAGGTTGCGGTCGACCTCTATAGCAGCCTATAAGCGTATTCATATTGTAGGGTAGAAGGTTGCGGCCGACCTCTATAGCAGCCTATAAGCGTATTCATATTGTAGGGTAGAAGGTTGCGGCCGACCTCTATAGCAGCCTATAAGTTTAATTCATATTGTAGGGTAGAAGGTTGCGGTCGACCTCTATAGCAGCCTATGTTTATTCATATTGTAGGGTAGAAGGTTGCGGTCGACCTCTATAGCAGCCTATAAGCGTATTCATATTGTAGGGTAGAAGGTTGCGGTCGACCTCTATAGCAGCCTATAAGCGTATTCATATTGTAGGGTAGAAGGTTGCGGTCGACCTCTATAGCAGCCTATAAGCGTATTCATATTGTAGGGTAGAAGGTTGCGGTCGACCTCTATAGCAGCCTATAAGCGTATTCATATTGTAGGGTAGAAGGTTGCGGTCGACCTCTATAGCAGCCTATAAGCGTATTCATATTGTAGGGTAGAAGGTTGCGGTCGACCTCTATAGCAGCCTATAAGCGTATTCATATTGTAGGGTAGAAGGGGGTATGATGTAGTCAAATGGCAGGGTGGTGTTCCTAGTCTATCTAAAGACAATTACCAGTCCTCCATTAGAAAGTCATCTCAGTGCTGAATCTATAACTCTACAGTGCATACTGCTAAACACAAGAATAGTGGTATGTGTGTGTGTGTAATAAGGAAAGAGAGCGGTGGGATGAACACTCAGACTGTATTATAGCAGGCTAATGGAATCTGATTATGTACAGTCAATGCCATTTCTAAACTAGTTTCATTCTAGTCCTCATTCTATTCAGCTGTCGTGGCTGTTACAGCTAGAATGGACCATCAAATCATTCCTATGTCCATAACTAGTGATGCTTTGCAAATAGGGACCGATTAGTTCTTGAGTCATTACTGGTTAGAGGTAACAGGAAGATATGCTGTGATAGGTAAAGATAATGTCATTATGATGATTATAATATAATCATCTACGGAGAATTCACATTATGCATTATGGTCACGGTGAAGGGTGTTTGGTCACGGTGAAGGGTGTTTGGTCACGGTGAAGGGTGTTTGGTCACGGTGAAGGGTGTTTGGTCACGGTAAAGGGTGTTTGGTCACGGTAAAGGGTGTTTGGTCACGGTAAAGGGTCACGGTAAAGGGTGTTTGGTCACGGTAAAGGGTGTTTGGTCACGGTAAAGGGTGTTTGGTCACGGTAAAGGGTGTTTGGTCACGGTGAAGGGTGTTTGGTCACGGTAAAGGGTGTTTGGTCACGGTAAAGGGTGTTTGGTCACGGTGATGGGTGTTTGGTCACGGTAAAGGGTGTTTGGTCACGGTAAAGGGTGTATGTGCCTGTTAATGTGTCGTGCACGAATGTCTGTGCCCCATATTGTCAATGGTGTGTGTGTGTGTGTGTGTGTGTGTGTGTGTGTGTGTGTGCCACATACACATGTTAGTTTGCACACTGACACACACATGCATACTCCTTGCTGGCCACACTCCCTCCCACCTCCTATAATCAGAGCCTGTAGGCAGACAGACATAATTGTGTTATCTCCTTATTTATATTTGTTCACTGACTTGACAGTGAACTGTCCACAACAACCTCTTGGACAGGTGCAGAGCCTGACGCCACTTCTTCCTCATTAACCCAGACTGGGTAGCAGGGGGGCTGATGGGTAGGGACACCGATCCTCACAACACACACATATTGACACAGCAGGGTATCAGGGAAGAATAGACATGCAACATGTGTGAGAGAAGCCTAGTTAATAGCATATAAATATAATTAGGGGAAGGGAATTAGCCCCTCAGACAACTGCAAATCTATTTGATTTTTATGGTAACAACAGTAGATCATTCTTGACCCGTCTATGCAGAGAAAGAGTAATAATATCTTTCTCTGTACGTGTCTTCTATTTCTGGTGAAATATCATTGACACCAGGCTAGAAATACAGGGCATTCGGAAAGTATTCAGACCCCTTCCCTTTTTCCACATTTTGTTACATTACAGCCTTATTCTAAAATTAATTCAATTGTGTTTTTCCCTCATCAATCTACACACAATACCCCAAAATGACAAACCAAAAACAGGTTTAAAATATTTTTGCAGAAAAAACAGAAATACCTTATTTGCATAAATATTCAGACTCTTTGCTATGAGACTCTAAATTGAGCTCAGGTGCATCCTGTTTCCATTGATCATCCTTGAGATGTTTCTTCAACTTGATTGGAGTCCACCTGTGGTAAATTCAATTGATTTGACATGGTTTGGAAAGACACACACCTGTCTATATAAGGTCCCACAGTTGACAGTGCATGTCAGAGCAAAACCCAAACCATGAGGTCGAAGGAATTGTCCGTAGAGCTCCGAAACAGGATTGTATCGAGACTCATATCTGGAGAAGGTTACCAAAAATTCTGCAGCAATGAATGTTTCCAAGAACACAGTGGCCTCCATAAATCTTAAATGGAAGAAGTTTGGAACCACCAAGACTCTTCCTAGAGCTGGCTGCCCGGCCAAACTGAGCAATCGGGGAGAAGGGCCTTGGTCAGGGAGGTGACCAAGAACCCGATGGTCATTCTGACAGAGCTCCAGAGTTCCTCTGTGGAATGGGAGAACCTTCCAGAATCTCTGCAGCACTCCACCAATAAGTCCTTTATGGTAGAGTGGCCAGACGGAAGCCACTCCTCAGTAAAAGGCACATGACAGCCCGCTTGGAGTTTGCCAAAAGGCACCTAAAGGACTCTCAGACATGAGAAACAAGATTCTCTGGTCTGATGAAACCAAGATTGAACTCTTTGGTCTGAATGCCAAGTGTCACGTCTGGAGGAAATCTGACACCATCCCTACAGTGAATATTGGTGGTGGCAGCATCATGCTGTAGGGATGTTTTTCAGCAGCAGGGACTGGGAGAATTGTCAGGATTGAGGGAAAGATGAACGGAGCAACGTACAGGGAGATCCTTGATTGGGCAAAGGTTCACCTTCCAACAGGACAACGACCCTAAGCACACAGCCAAGACAACGCAGGAGTAGCTTCGGGACAAGACTCTGAATGTCCTTGAGTGGCCCAGCCAGAGCCCGGATTTGAACCCGATCGAACATGCTCCCCATCCAACCTGACAGAGCTTGAGAGGATCTCCAGAGAAGAATGGGAGAAACTCCCCAAATACAGATTTGCCAAGCTTGTAGCATCATATCCTCATGAAGACTCGAGGCTGTTATCGCTGCCAAAGGTGCTTCGACAAAGTACTGAGTAAAGGGTCAGGAATACTATACTTATGTAAATGTGATATTGCAGGGGGGGTTTATTTATAAATTTGCAAAAATGTTGAAAACCTGTTTTTGCTTTGTCATTATGAGGTATTGTGTGATGAAGAAAAAAATGAATGCAATTCATCTTAGAATAAGGCTGTAACGTAACAAAATATGGAAAAAGTCAAGGGGTCTGAATACTTTCAGAATGCACTGTATATATATATATATATAGGATAGGTTATGGTTCTACCTCTATCTGTCCAGATCTGACAGAGGTCGTTGAGTGGCACTGCGTTGTGCAGCCAGGGTATGCATCTGTACGTTTCTGTGTGCATGCCTTTATGTAAGAGAGGCTGTGTGTATGTGTTTGCAGCTCTGTGTGAGTGCGTGTGTGTGAGAGTGAGTGTTTGTTCACTGCAGCATCTCTCTCAGGGGGAAGGCATTGAAGAGCCTTTATTTCTACCTCAGTGGTTCTCTGTAGCAGCAGCCTCTTCCCATGGCTGCTGCACGGCCACAGAGGACCTTACACTGGACGATGACTCTCTTTGTGCGTGCGTGCGTGCGTTCGATATCACAGGAGAAAAGGTGGTGGTAGAGGAGCTTGAAAGAAGGGATGAGAGAAAGAGAGAGAGACGGATTGATTGATTATTGATTTTGAAGTAGATGTCAGGGGGTCAGAGAAGTGGAAAGAACACGCTCCGTCTTTCTTTATCACTCCATCACTCCTCTTTCATCTGAAGGAAGAAAGGAGAAGAGGGAAGAAGCAAAGAGCTCCTTGTTAGTTCTTCATCATTGACTTCCTCTCTCTTCCTTCCTTCTCTCTCTCTGAATTCCCTTTCTCCCATCCTCTCTCTTTCTCTGTGGAGCTGTGAGGCCAGACAGGGAGCTTGGAGAGTCACGACAGACAGACACACACACACACACACACACACACACTCCCTTACCACGGTTAATCAGACCAAATCAGCACAAGGCAGAAAAACGCCTTGCCATTTGCAATTCCTAAATCAAACATATGCTCATCAAAACCTGTCTGAGTCAGTATGCTAAACTACTAAAATAAATGGTGTTTCACTAAAACATGCATGTTCCCCCCCAAGGAGAAAAATTAATGATCAAATGTGGGTGAAGAATAAATTACGTCCAACTGGATGGGGAGACGTGTGTGTGTGTGGCTTTAAGTCAACAGAAGACTGACACTCAATTATTCCATTGAAACAGTGATGCCACATTGTGACTGAGTCAACATCCACTCAGCCTCATGAAGTTGACTTTACACTGCACAGCCAATAAGCAGCATTATTAGTTTGGTGGTGGTGGGAGGGGCTTGCTGACTGCAGCAGTGAGGCCTTTCCTGACTCACACACAGTAATGAACTATATGTTACTCCAGCTTCTCCCTATCACGCTTACAGTAGTGGGTGACAAACACTTGGGTGTGGGAAACTGTTCTTTAAATATTGTAAGATTGAATGAATGTTTCAATGTACAGTATATATATTGTTCTGTGTGTCCACGTTGAATTATACATGGAATATATAATATATGAACATATGTGTAGCGGAAGAGTACGAAGACAGTTGCAGCCCTCACCACTGTGAGGAGAGTCCCATCCTCCCTTATCTCTCCCTCTCTTTCTGTCTCTGTCTCTCTCTGTCTCCCAGCCAGGTGCAGGAGAGTCCCATCCTCCCTTCTCTCTCTGTCTCTGTCTCTCTCTGTCTCTCTCTGTCTCCCAGCCAGGTGCTGGAGAGTCCCATCCTCCCTTCTCTCTCCCATTTTTTTTTCTCTCTCTCTCTCTCTCTCTCTCTCTCTCTCTCTGTCTCCCAGCCAGGTGCAGGAGAGTCCCATCCTCCCTTCTCTCTCCCCTTCTCTCTCTTTCTCTCTCGCTCTCTCTCTCTCTGTCGCTCTCTCTGTCTCCCAGCCAGGGGCAGGAGAGTCCCATCCTCCCTTCTCTCTCCCCTTCTCTCTCTCTCTCTCTGTCTCGCTCTCTCTCTCTCTGTCGCTCTCTCTGTCTCCCAGCCAGGTGTAGGAGAGTCCCATCATCCCTTCTCTCTCTCTCTCTCTCTCTCTCTCTCCCTCTCTATCCCCTTCTCCCGCTCTCTCTGTCTCCCAGCCAGATGCAGGAGAGTCCCATCATCCCTTCTCTCTCTCCGTCTCTCTCTCTCTCTCTCGCTCTCTCTCTGTCGCTCTCTCTCTGTCTCCCAGCCAGGTGCAGGAGAGTCCCATCCTCCCTCTCTCTCTGTCTCTGTCTCTCTCTGTCTCGCAACCAGGTGCAGGGAAGCACTTCTCCTTCAACTGTTTACCCTCATTAATCTATCACTGCAGAGAGAGGAGAGATGGGAGAGAGGAGACAAACAGTGAGTTGAGACAAAGCAATAGTGGAGCAGTGAGGGAAAGAGAGGAGCAGGAGAGAGGAGGGCCGTGCTTGTGGACGAAGTTTGAAGTAAGAGGAGAGAGAGAATCTATTCCTACAAAACACCTCTGATTTCCCAAACATTGAACCAATCCATTCCCAATGTTGATATTCCTGACATCTCTACCCATTACTAAAAGACATTCCCAATCCAGCCAGAATGAACCACTCCAGCCCCACAGGGGAACATCAACACTGTCTGGAGTCTCACTATTAGAGGTGACAGATCCTCTCCAGCTCCTCCCCCCGGCCATGGCCACCAATTAATGCCGATACAGGCCAATATGGATGAGAAAATAAATCCTATCTGAGAGAGATGGAGAGATCCTATCAATGTTCTGCTTTCAATCAATAGAACTCTAATTGATTGCATCAAAACCCTTGATCCCAAGTCACACGTCATTGAGTAATGGCCAGAGAGAGAGAGAACAAGAGAGAGAGAGAGAACGAGAGAACTCCTATTGTAGGTACACCTATAGCTCATCTCTTGGCAGTAGTACTGTAGACTACTTTATCACTGACCTCAACTCAGTCTCTCAGAGCGTTCACAGTCAGTCCACTGTGTGGAAAAAAACAATTATGCAAAAACAAATTCAATCCCTTCTAGACAATTTCAAGGACAAAAGCTTCCACTGTAATAGTGGAGGTGGAAACTTCGCAGTAGAAAACCTTAACAGTATATTTGACCTCTCAGCTTCCCTATCAAATCAAAACATTTCAAGCAGACAACCTAAGAAAGAAATTGAGAAAACGATCTAACCAAATACATAGAAACCCAGAAAACCTGAGCCTACACCTTCACTATGGTGAATCACTAAAACAATACAGAAATACACGACGGAAAAAGAAGGAACAGCACGTCAGAAATCAGCTCAATGTAATTGAAGAATCCATAGAATCTAATCACTTCTGGGAAAATTGGAAATCCTTAAACGAACAGCAACACGAAGAGTTATCTATCCAAAACAGAGATGTATGGATAAACCACTTCTCCAATCTTTTTGGCTCTATAACAAAAAGCAAAAACATATACATGATCAAATACAAATCTTAGAATCAACTATTAAAGACTACCAGAAACCACTGGATTCTCCAATTACATTGAATGAACTACAGGACAAAATACAAACCTTCCAACCAAAAAAGGCATGTGGGGTTAATGGTATCCTAAATGAAATAATAAAATATACAGACCACAAATTAAATGTGGCTATACATAAACTCTTTAACATCATCCTCAGCTCTTGTGTCTTCCCCAATATTTGGAACCAAGGACTGATCACCCCAATCCACAAAAGTGAAGAATATATATATATTTTTTTGTTTGTTTTTTGTTGTTGAATTTGACCCCTTTTTCTCCCCAATTTCGTGGTAGCCAATTGTTTAGTAGCTACTATCTTGTCTCATCGCTACAACTCCCATATGGGCTCGGGAGAGACGAAGGTTGAAAGTCATGCGTCCTCTGATACACAACCCAACCAAGCCGCACTGCTTCTTAACACAGCGCCATCCAACCCAGAAGCCAGCCGCACGAATGTGTCGGAGGAAACATTGTGCACCTGGCAACCTTGGTTAGCTCGCACTGTGCCCGGCCCGCCACAGGAGTCGCTGGTGCGCGATGAGACAAGGATTTCCCTACCGGCCAAACCTCCGTAACCCGGACGACGCTAGGCCAATTATGCGTCACCCCACGGACCTCCCGGTTGCGGCCGGTTACGACAGAGCCTGGGCGCAACCCCAGAGTCTCTGGTGGCACAGCTGGCGCTGCAGTACAGCGCCCTTAACCACTGCGTCACCCGGGAGGCCCAAGTGGAGAATAATTTGACCCCAATAACTACCAGAGGATAAGCATCAACAGCAACCTTGGGAAAAATCCTCTGCATTATCATTAACAGCAGACTCGTACATTTCCTCAGTGAAAACAATGTACTGAGCAAATGTCAAATGGGCTTTTTACCAAACTACCATACGACAGACCACATATTCACCTTGCACAACCTAATTGACAAGCAAAACAAAACAAAGGCGAAGTCTTCTCATGCTTTGATGATTTCAAAAAAGCTTTCAATTTGGCATGAGGATCTGCTATACAAATGGATGGAAAGGGGTTTTGGGGACAAACATTATAAAACAAACAAGTGTGCAGCTAAAATTAGCAAAAACACCCACATTTCTTTCCACAGGGCCAGGGGTTGAGACAGGGATGCAGCTTAAGCCCCACCCTCTTCAACATATATATCAACGAATTGGCAAGGGTATTAGAACAGTCTGCAGCACTGTCGACTGTTTGCTGATGATCTGGTGCTTCTGTCCAAGGAGGGCCTACAGCAGCACCTAGATCTTCTGCACAGATTCTGCCAGACCTGGGCCCTGACAGTAAATCTCAGTAAGACCAAGATAATGATATTCCAAAAAAGGTCCAGTTGCCAGGACCACGAATACAACTTCCATCAGGACACCTTTGCCCTAGAGCACAAAAAAAACCTACGTACGTCACCCTAAACATCAGCGACACAGGTAACTTCCACAAAGCTTTGAACGAACTGAGAGACATGGCAAGAAGGGCCTTCTATGTCATCAAAAGGAACATAAAATTTGACATACCAATTAGGTTCAGGCTAAAAATACTTGAATCAGTTCATGGTTGTGAGGTTTGGGGTCCGTTCACCAACCAAGAATTCATAAAATGGGACAAACACCAAATTGAGACTCTTTATGCAGAATTCTGCAAAAATATCCTGTTTACAACGTAAAACACCAAATAATGCATGCAGAGCATAATTAGGCAGATACCCACTAATTATCAAAATCTAGAAAAGAGACGTAAAATTCCACAACCACCTAAAAGGAAGCGATTCCCAAACCTTCCATAACAAAGCCATCACCTACAGAGAAATGATCCTGGAAAAGTTTTCCTGTAATTTTCCCGTTATTTGGTTGGGTCTATTTGTGTTGCTGTCTTGGGGCTCTGTGGGGTCTGTTTGTGTTTGTGAACAGAGCCCCAGGATAGCAACACAAATAGACCCAACCAAATTACGGGAAAACAAAAGTATAATTACTTGACACATTGTAAAGAATTAACAAACAAACAGAGCAAACTAGAATGCTATTTGGCCTTAAACAGAGAGTACACAGTGGTAGAAAACCTGACCACAATGACTGACCCAAAATTAAGGAAATCTTTGACTATGTACAGACTCAGTGAGCATAGCCTTGCTATTGAGAAAGGCAGCCGCAGGCAGGCAGACCTCAAGAGAAGACAGGCTATGTGTCATGCCCTGATCTATTTCACCTGTCCTTGTGCTCGTCTCCACCCCCCTCCAGGTGTCGCCCATCTTCCCCACTTATCCCCTGGGTATTTATACTTGTGTTTTCTGTCTGTCTGTGCCAGTTCGTCTTGTTTTTTCAAGCGTACCAGTCTTTTGTGTCTCAGCTCCTGGTTTTTCCAGTCTCCCTTTTCTAGCCCTCCTGGTTTTGACCCTTGCCTGTCTTGACTGAGCCCGCCTGCCTGACCACTCTGCCTGCCCCTGATCCTGAGTCTGCCTGCTTTCCCGTGCCTTGCCCAGACTCTGGATTTCTGACCTGAGCCTGCCTGCCGTCCTGTACCCTTGCCCCACTACTCTGGATTATCGACCTCTGCCTGTCTTGACCTGTCACCTGATCTGTTGTTGTAAATAACATTGTTACTTCAACACATTCTGCTTTTGGGTCTTACTTGATACCTGATAGTACGAACTGGCCATGACTAACCCAGCAGACTTGGACCAGCTCCACAATGCCATCTCATTCCAAGGAGCCCTCATTGGTAGGAGAGTTTCTTCACAGTCTGATGGAAGGGGTCCAGGACATGCCCGAACGTCACAATCTAGCATTGGTCGCTTTGCGGGAGCAATTCTGTGGGTTGCGTACTAGGCAGCCTACCACGACAGTAACATCCCAGCCCCTCAGTAACCCGGCTGGTAGCAGCACCGTCACCCTGGTTTCTCGGGAACCCCGCTTACCTCCCCCGTTTTCGAGCTGCAGCCTTTTTCGGTCTTCTCGGACTGCTCGAAGATAGCGTACATTATTACGCTTATGTCCGGGAGGGCACTCGCCTGGGCCATGGCAGTGTGGGAGCAACAATCCGCTATCTACCTCAGTCTGGAGGTATTTGTGGCTCCAGTGTCCGGGAGAGATGCTGCCTGGAAGTTACTCCTGATTCGGCAGGACTCCCTCAGTGTGGCGGACTATGAACCCAGAAGTTACTCCTGCTTCGGCAGTACTCCCTCAGTGTGGCAGACTATGAACCCAGAAGTTACTCCTGCTTCGGCAGTACTCCCTCAGTGTGGCAGACTATGAACCCAGAAGTTACTCATCTTGATAGATGGTCGGCTATGGGAACGTAGGAGGGAGAGGATGTCTGATTGCGGTCGCAATCGCTCACTCAAGGACCCCACCTTGCATCTGATGAACTTCGGAAGTCCCTGAAGTCTTCGTCCCTGAGAGGATCCGAGCTTACCCGAGTTCCTCCAAGAGCCTCCGAAGACAGCCGATTTGCCTCTTCCTGAGCCGAACGGGTATGCAGACTTAACACCCAGAGTTGTCTGTATTGCGGTACTGCCAGTCATTATGTGTCTACCTGTCCCTTCAAGAGACCTAGCTCATTGGTAGGAATGAGTACTCTGGTGGGTCTTAAGGATCATTTTGCTTCTCCCCCTTCTTACCCCCCTTCTTACCCCCCTCTCCATGCCACCCTGCTGTGGGGCGACCAGTCCAAGTCTCTCTAGATAATCATCGACTCGAGGGCCGATATGAGTCTTATGGACGTTACCCTGGCCTCCGCGCTGGGCATCCCGCTTCATTCCCATGGAAGTTAGAGCACTGGACGGGCGCTCTATAGGCTGGGTCACTCACAATACCTACCCCATCCACCTATCCACCTCCGCCATTCCCGTGGAGTACCAGGACCTCCGGGAGGGGTTCAGTAAGGCCCAGGCCACTTTGCTTCCGCAACACCGACCGGTACCCAAGGATGTTAAGCCGGATGCGCTGGCACTCCGCTATAGCCCAGCGGCTACACCCCCGGAAGCCGAGACCTTTCCCCCCTACTCCAAAATCATTATCCCCTCTGCTGTTCGGGCTCTGTTGCCCTGCACCCTCTGTAAATTTCCTTCTTTTCATGTGTCTAGATGTAAATCCATGTCTCACAGCCCTTTGTCTCCTGTTTCCATATTATAGAGATACATATTTCCCTCAGATTACACAGACCCGCAATGAATTCGAAAACAAATCAAATGTTGATAAAATCGCATATCTACGGGGTGAAATACCAGTGTGCAATCACAGCAGAAAGATTTGTGACCTGTTGCCACAAGGGGGCAACCAGTGAAGAACAAACACCACTGTAAATACAACCTACATTATATTTATGTTTATTCATTTTCCCTTTTGTACTTTAAGTATTTGCACATCATTATAACACTGTATATACATAATATGACATTTGAAATGTCTTTATTCTTTCGTAACTTTTGTATGAGTAATGTTTACTGTTGTTTTTTTATTGTTTATTTCACTTTTGTTTATGATCTATTTCACTTGCTTTGGCAATGTTAACGTATGTTTCCCCTGCCAATAAAGCCACAGAGAGAGGAGAGAGGGAGAAAGAGAGAATATTACCTGGAAAATGAGGACTAATCTTTGTGTGTCAGTTTGCCCTGTGCAGCTCCTTCATCTAACTCTGTTTTTGATGTGTGTTGTGATGTGACAGATGTCTAATGAATACAGTGTGAACTACTTTGTGAAGTGAACCACAGTTAGCGTGATACAGTATGCTTTCAGATGTACATCATATGTAGGGTAGCCTAGTGGTTAGAGTGTTGGACTAGTAACCGAAAGTTTGCAAGTTCAAATCCCCGAGCTGACAAGGTACAAGTCTGTCGTTCTGCCCCTGAACAGGCAGTTAACCCATTGTTCCTAGGCTGTCATTGAAAATAAGAATTTGTTCTTAACTGACTTGCCTAGTTAAATAAAGGTAAAATAAATTAAAGAAATAAATAAATATACATATGGTCATATGAAATTCTGCATTTATCCATGACAGCATGTGTATTGGAGTAATATGCATTAGATATTAATAGCAGAACTCCACATGTGATACGAGTGAATTAAACCTTGGTTTGTTTGTGGGAAATCTAATTTCATTTGCATTATTTATCCATGCATAATTGCATCCATGGTATATGATCACACCATAGCAACCTGTTAGTTAAAGCTTCACTTCCTTTCATGGTGCCACTATTCCAGCTAACTCATTAAACACATACATAACCAACACCTTACAGTTGACTGCAATAACACACAATGTTAATGACATGTATTCATGCATAATGACTAGTCTTGTAGCCCTTCTGCAACAACATGTGGAGAAATCCATGATCAATTTAAAATGCGAATGTGTGCTGTTGTATGTTCAATAATTTAACAAGATTAGACAAGACTTCCACGGTTCTGGCTCTGGTGATTTCTCTTTCTAGTCCTTGTCATTGCACTCCTCCTCTTGTTTTAAAAAGAAGAATGATACAAAAAAGTGTTAAAAGTTATCTGGGCTGTGGGAGTAATGGGAGTTTACTGTTAAATTCTTCTTCTGACATGTATTTGCAAAAACACCTATGAACTAAGAGTCATTACTATGGATTAGGATGGAATATTGTTGGTGTCAGGTAAATGGGGCTGTAACAGTTGAGTGGAACCCGAAAGGGAAGCAACCCTGAAGGATTAATCATGAGATATATATGATGGTGCAGTATGCAGAAAGAGAGAGAGGGGGAGTAGAGAGGGGGGGTAGAGAGAGAGAGAGGGGGGGGGTAGAGGGAGAGAGAGGGGGTAGAGAGAGGGGAAGAGTGGGGGGGGTAGACAGAGAGAGAGAGAGAGAGAGGGGGTAGAGAGAGAGAGAGAAAAAATAGAGAGAGAGGGGTAGAGAGAGAGAGAGGGGAAGAGGGGGTAGAGAGAAAGAGGGGGTAGAGAGAGAGGGGGTAGACAGAGAGAGAGAGAGAGGGGGGTAGAGGGAGAGAGAGAAAAATAGAGAGAGAGGGGTAGAGAGAGAGAGAGGGGAAGATGGGGGTAGAGAGAGAGGGGGTAGAGAGAAAGAGGGGGGTAGAGAGAGAGAGAGAGAGGGGGTGAGAGCGAGAGAGGGAGTGAGAGAAAGAGGGGTGGGGTAGAGAGAGAGAGAGAAGGGGAGGTAGAGAGAGAGAGGGGGAGGTAGAGAAAGAGGGGGAGGTAGAGAGAGAGGGGGTAGAGAGAGAGAGAGAGGGGGTGAGAGTGAGAGAGGGAGTGAGA
>NW_027039762.1:30004-76896 GCF_034236695.1 Oncorhynchus nerka | reverse complement strand
GGATCACCTCTCCCCTACTGACTATAAAGCCTACTGGACTATAAAGCTATAAAGCCTACTAAACACAGGATCACCTCTCCCCTACTGACTATAAAGCCTACTCAACACAGGATCACCTCTCCCCCTACTGACTATAAAGCCTACTAAACACAGGATCACCTCTCCCCTGACTGACTAAACACAGGATAAACTATAAAGCCTACTGGCACAAGCTCTATATGAGCCATAAGGGTTACAGCATTTTAGCCTGATTCTTTACACATATTGTACAGCGTTACCCCCAAGCAGCCCAGTGTTTGGAGCTAAATATTGAAGATATTCTATATGTATAACAAATGTATTATGTCCTTGAACAATTGATAGAGCCTACAGTAATGAATTGCTATACATGTATTCCAGTTGTGTGGCGTGTTGTTCTGTGAAGAAGAGGATTGGATCAAAGACGTTGTCATGACAATTTAACAGTGAGGTTAAATGACTTTTTGACGTCGGACACAGGCGTACCCTAATAGCATTTATGTAATAGCCTATCGTAAACGGCTGCACATGGACATTTATAGTGATTTCAAATACTCTATAATAGCCTACTCTCTCTCTCTCTCTCACACACACTGTCTCTCTCTCTCTCTCTCTATATATATATATATATATTTATATATATAGTTATTTTATTTGTATTTTTACTATATACTGGAAAATCAAAGAGTGAATGGGGAAACCAAAATCACTTGACCAGACAAGCTACGGATCTCCCTTCCCAAACCCAAAACCATATCGGTCATGTACCTAGACCTGGGGCACTTGAGTGGAGACGTGCGACGCACAGCAATGCAGCCCACAACTTATCATCGGCGACGCTTTCCAGCTACGGAGACGGGAGATGTGCCATTTGAGGTTACAATAAACGTTTCATGATGCAACGTGCGCTTTCCACGAGTTACAGACCGCATGAAAACAGAGACGCCGTGCACAAGCTACGCGGTGACTCTCTGAGAGGTATCATATGAAACATCTAGTCCTACACAGTGGGATGTGAATTATTGGATGTCATTGCGCTAGGATATATCAACGAGAAGAGAGAGTGGTGGGGAAATATCCACCTCTTGGTGTGCAATAGGATGTCACATAACATTCTGCAGAGCCGACTGTTGTACCAAGGTGGACAAATGTCTCTTAACACACTGCGAAATTCTGCCACCCCATAGGCTACATTCCCTAATATCACTTGGTCAATATCACTTTACCTACAGAGTTCAGCGCGGGCAGACGCGCGTACGCATTTGGGCAAGTAAATGCTCAAAATGAATGAAGCAGTACACATGTTCTAAAGCGTTAAACGGCAGAACAATGCACCACAACTGCACATAGAATAGCATCAACAATAAATGACGCAATCTTATTCTATATCAGAGTGGCGATGGTGGGAAAATTGTAAGAGGTAATAAAAAATAAAAAACTGAAATCCCAAACCCGCAAGAGAAGGATGGTGCAGTGTTCTCCGCGCGGCATGGCTATACGGCAGAGAACAGGTATACACGCCTTTACCTGGTGCAGAGGCATCCGCGCCCCAATTCTTCAAAAAAGAAAACGATAAAGACCAAAAAAGAATAGTCCCGTTAAATGACCACCCTGTGACAAGCCCGTCCTTACCTGTAATCGCTGCGGATATCAGTTTACAGCCGCAGTCGCATTGACACTGCGGTAACAGGCACGTTCCGATGAATCCCAACTCCTTTACTTCCAAATGACAACGAGATGCGTAAAAACAAACACCTTGTGGTATCCTCTAATCCACAGGGCTGTGATGATTCTTTATGAATTGGTCCGTTCTAAATCCTCCGCAGCGACGTGTTAGTCAACAGCATGAGAATCCAGCGCGAAAGGAAATAGCAGCAGGATCCCAACAACACTTCCGATCAGCGAGTCCCTCTCCAGCCACTATGCCGCTCCGAGTGGACTCAGACCCGGCGGGATCGCAACACCTCCCATCCCAAACGCGGACGCACTTATGCCTTGAAAATCGCTGCACTGTAGGATTCCGCAAGAGGCTGTGTGTGTCGCGCTGTAGATCAGTGCGATGCTCCCATCTGAAAGGCGTTGTGTGATGCTGCGACGAGAGGGGATAAGAGAGAGAGGGTGCTTTTCGAGTTTGCAGGTTCCGAGCTGACAACTGAGTAACTGGGCAGGGATTTGAGTGTATGGCGCTATGCCGGGGCGCAAGGAGCGACTGTCTTGTTTTACCAAGCCTTCTGACTCGCCCGCAGTGACATCTCGGATCGAGGGCTGTGATTGGGCTAATTGTAAAATTTCACTGGCAGCAATCACATCCGCGCAGCTCACATGATGAATGAGAGGCATATGCTGAAGCCCGCAGCCAGCGAATGTATTTTCTATGTTTATGTAATGCATTCATTCCAGCGTGAAAGGGATTTGGCTATGCCAAAGGGAATACACATGAATACAATACTGCGGGTGAAATGATCATCGGATTTAAATATCTAATCAGAGCATCATTTGAAGATGGAGATTAGGGAAATTAAATATAATTAAGACACTTGCTCTGTGTCAAGGGATTATCTTATTTTGTCGTTGATTATTTTTTAAAGTTTCTAACAGCTAATCAAGATATTTGGCTTTCCGTTGGTATTATGATATTTACGAATGACTATGCAATAACATTTAAAACTAGAAAAGCCTTTTCACTAAGACATTCACAAAAATAATGGTATTTATTATAGCCAAACCACATTATAGCCTATAAATTAATTGTAGGCTACATTCCTAATTTACCTTACCAATTAGGCATAATAGTCACATTTTCAATGATAAGGTCAACAAGCCAGATTGAGTTAGACCTACAGACAAGGGGTAACATGATTCACAAAACAGTCAATGATTATTTTCCATGGTTTTGTTTTATAGATGGGAAATAATTTGATTGCAGTTATGTTATCACAGGCAAAAGGGCAATCGAAGTTAAATAGCCTACCAGAATAGTAAGCAAATGTTAGGCCTACAACACACAATCCATGATTAAAATTCACGACTGACATTCTTTCTTATCTGCAGCCTACTCTACTTTACATCCTGCACACCTGACTGGGCAAGTTAAGAAAGCTGCAACCGTGCTGCAGTTACTCTTCTGACCCTGTGGGTTTTGTCTAGAAGGGATACAGCTTATGTCAAAATGGACTTTTCTTAGCAGGTTTAGAAAAACTTAAGCGGCAGGTTTTGATAATTAACGCAGCAGGTTAGGATACTTAGGTTAGGGTTAGGGTTAGCTAAAATGCAAAAAAACGAATAAGCAACTTTTGACGTCATTTTTATAAAAGCTGTATACCATCTAGACATGACCCTCCCTGTGCTGCTCTCCGTTGGCAAGGGCACTGCGCTTTGAAAACCTGCATCATAGCTCCACCTGCAGGCCAATCAAGAACTGCAGTTGGTTTTCTGTCACTGCCCCCTGCATTGTGAACCAAACCTTGATTTCTGGCGTTTCAAACCTTGCCATGTAGGTGTTAGACAGATACGTGACATTTCTAAGCACAATTTGAAGTGAACTGTATTTTCTTGTTTGAGATAGAGAGATAGCCAGAGTTAAGAAAATAACACAACAAAAACAAAACAGCCTACCAACCTGACCTGTATCTGGTGTCCCAGTGGCTTGCCATAATTGTGTCAAAAGCAGGGCTGGCTCTAGCCTTTTGGTGTCCCTAAGCAAGATTTGGTCTAAGCAAGATTTGGTGAGGGGGGTGGGCCCCTCCCTGCCCTGATTTTGATGGGTAGCAACCTCACCACAAAATATTTTAGTGGCCCCCCTCTTGATGGTGGAGAGAAAGTGTTACATTTTACAAGTTCATTTCCTGCAATTCTACACATTTTGCCATGCGGTGTAGAGAAAATGTTGCGGTTTTAAAGCAAGTTTCCTGAAATTCTACAATTTGTTTGTAGTGATTTATGTCGTATTAATATGATATCTGAGTTAGAATGACTGACACAATCAATGGGGGCTCCCTGAAGGTCAGAGCCCCTGGGCACTTGACCAGACAATAGGTATTTGGTAAGGATTATTACTAAGTTGTCGCAATTTTCTTTATTGAGACATGTGTAATGGAAACAACAGAGATATTTTCTAAAGATAGACGTTGTTATCAGGCTAACTTTCTTTATTGAGACAAATGGTGATGGAAAAAGTGTTTTTCGAATAAAGGATGATTGCCAAATCATTTTGAAGGTATGTGCACATGACATCTCATGTAACTAACTGTTAAGCTCCACTCCACGTTTTATTCTAAATGCCTACTGCAGCGTTCCCCATTTTCATTGTTGGACATAAAAGACAAAACAAACACCAGTAAATCAGCTCCAAGTGATTTCAATTATGGTAATATGTTCCCAAGTATTCCCACAGATAATAGAAAGGCCCTTGATGATATACAGATGTAAGCAAGCTGTCAATTTGCATTCTACAAATGATTTTCAATGATGTTCTGGCCCCTAAACCATCCAATGAAGAAACATGTGTCCAGGAGCTGAATCTAGTGGATGACCCCTGACCTACTCCTTGCAAAATAGTTTTTCAACTGTAAAAATAAATTTGCTTTGCAGGACAAGGATTGTCTTGACTTGCAAGAATGCTTGTATTTCTTCACCTTGCTTTTCTGGTTGGCTGATGCAAGTTTCATCCTCCAATTATTTCAGCTCTACAGGACTGCATGTTTCACCAGGGCAAGGACCGTGGCAATACGTTGGCACATGCAAATTATTAGAATACAGCAAATATTAGTCAATTATTGCATACTATTCATGCTAGCTTTCACAAGCTACCTGAAACATGAACAAGATAGGTGGGAGACCATACCGTCTGTCGCCAAGTTTTATGCTCAATTTGCCTAAATGGGTAATAGAAATACTTCAACCACTTCCTTTTTATAGGACACTATTGTTTTTGTTGTTGTTGGTGTGACTTCATTACATCCAGCTGACTACATTACATCCAACTGATATCATTACATCCAGCTGATATCATTACATCCAGCTGACTTCATTACATCCAGCTGACTACATTACATCCAGCTGACTACATTACATCCAGCTGACTTCATTACATCCAGCTGATATCATTACATCCAGCTGACTTCATTACATCCAGCTGATATCATTACATCCTGCTGACTTCATTACATCCAGCTGACTTCATTACTTCCAGCTGACATCATTACATCCAGCTGACTACATTACATCCAGCTGACTTCATTACATCCAGCTGATATCATTACATCCAGCTGACTTCATTACATCCAGCTGACATCATTACATCCAGCTGACTTCATTACATCCAGCTGACTACATTACATCCAGCTGACTACATTACATCCAGCTGACTTCATTACATCCAGCTGACTTCATTACATCCTGCTGACTTCATTACATCCAGCTGACATCATTACATCCAGCTGATATCATTACATCCAGCTGACTTCATTACATCCAGCTGACTACATTACATCCAGCTGACATCATTACTTCCAGCTGATATCATTACATCCAGCTGATATCATTACATCCAGCTGACTTCATTACATCCAGCTGACATCATTACATCCAGCTGATATCATTACATCCAGCTGACTTCATTACATCCAGCTGATATCATTACATCCAGCTGACTTCATTACTTCCAGCTGACTTCATTACTTCCAGCTGACTTCATTACTTCCAGCTGATATCATTACATCCAGCTGACTTCATTACTCCAGCTGACTTCATTACTTCCAGCTGATATCATTACATCCAGCTGACTTCATTACTTCCAGCTGACATCATTACTTCCAGCTGACATCATTACATCCAGCTGACTTCATTACATCCAGCTGACATCATTACATCCAGCTGACTTCATTACATCCAGCTGACTTCATTACATCCTGCTGACTTCATTACTTCCAGCTGACTACATTACATCCAGCTGACTTCATTACATCCAGCTGACTTCATTACATCCAGCTGTTTTTATCGACACAAGATAGTTCAATGGAAACACACCGTAGCAGACAATTGTCCGGTGGTGTAAAGTGCTTTAAGTAAAAATAGTTTAAAGTACTACTTAAGTCGTTTTTTGGGTATCTGTACTTTACTTTAGTATTTATATTTTTTGACTACTTTTACCACTACATTCCTTAAGAAAATATTGTACTTTTTACTCCATACATTTTTGTTGAAACCCAAAAGTACTCATTACATTTTGAATGCTTAGCAGGACAGGAAAGAGCCCAATTCAGTATAGTAGTGGCCTAGTGGACACCTAAATACCAAGGTAACCCAACCAGTCGAAAAAACCAATGCCCTCTAACAAAGAAATATGAAATATTTACAAATGAAGAGGTTTCACAGGGAGCAAAAATGTCTAAACTGAGGAACAATGACCCTTTTATAAATCAATTCATCCCCAATAAATCTAGATTGAGTTTGTCAGTGTGTAACCTATATAGGGTATGTATGTACGGATGCGCTGCAGTTTAAACCCAGAGTCATTGATTGAAGCGCAGGAGGCCGGTACGGTCATCCATTCTACTCTGCTCCTGGTGTCAACCCCCACGGCTTTATCTGATCAATTCATTCAAAGATTAAAATGCACAGAATAAAGACCCACCAATCTATGGCCCTTCACTATTGAGTTAAATCAACATTCTCTAGACCTCAATATTTAGATCTTGTTTCTCAGCACAGAAAATCAATAAGGACTGCAGTGGAGAGGGGTGGATGGCGTTGGTCAGGAGTCAGGACTGTAGTGGAGAGGGGTGGATGGCGTTGGTCAGGAGTCAGGACTGCAGTGGAGAGGGGTGGATGGCGTTGGTCAGGAGTCAGGACTGCAGTGGAGAGGGGTGGATGGCGTTGGTCAGGAGTCAGGACTGCAGTGGAGAGGGGTGGATGGTGTTGGTCAGGAGTCAGGACTGCAGTGGAGAGTGGTGGATGGCGTTGGTCAGGAGTCAGGACTGCAGTGGAGAGGGGTGGATGGCGTTGGTCAGGAGTCAGGACTGCAGTGGAGAGGGGTGGATGGCGTTGGTCAGGAGTCAGGACTGCAGTGGAGAGTGGTGGATGGCGTTGGTCAGGAGTCAGGACTGCAGTGGAGAGGGGTGGATGGCGTTGGTCAGGAGTCAGGACTGCAGTGGAGAGGGGTGGATGGCGTTGGTCAGGAGTCAGGACTGCAGTGGAGAGGGGTGGATGGCGTTGGTCAGGAGTCAGGACTGCAGTGGAGAGGCGTGGATGGCGTTGGTCAGGAGTCAGGACTGTAGTGGAGAGGGGTGGATGGCGTTGGTCAGGAGTCAGGACTGCAGTGGAGAGGCGTGGATGGCGTTGGTCAGGAGTCAGGACTGCAGTGGAGAGGGGTGGATGGCGTTGGTCAGGAGTCAGGACTGCAGTGGAGAGGGGTGGATGGCGTTGGTCAGGAGTCAGGACTGCAGTGGAGAGGGGTGGATGGCGTTGGTCAGGAGTCAGGACTGCAGTGGAGAGGGGTGGATGGCGTTGGTCAGGAGTCAGGACTGCAGTGGAGAGGGGTGGATGGCGTTGGTCAGGAGTCAGGACTGCAGTGGAGAGGTGTGGATGGCGTTGGTCAGGAGTCAGGACTGTAGTGGAGAGGGGTGGATGGCGTTGGTCAGGAGTCAGGACTGCAGTGGAGAGGCATGGATGGCGTTGGTCAGGAGTCAGGACTGTAGTGGAGAGGGGTGGATGGTGTTGGTCAGGAGTCAGGACTGCAGTGGAGAGGGGTGGATGGCGTTGGTCAGGAGTCAGGACTGCAGTGGAGAGGGGTGGATGGCGTTGGTCAGGAGTCAGGACTGCAGTGGAGAGGGGTGGATGGGGTTGGTCAGGAGTCAGGACTGCAGTGGAGAGGGGTGGATGGCGTTGGTCAGGAGTCAGGACTGCAGTGGAGAGGGGTGGATGGCGTTGGTCAGGAGTCAGGACTGCAGTGGAGAGGGGTGGATGGCGTTGGTCAGGAGTCAGGACTGCAGTGGAGAGGGGTGGATGGTGTTGGTCAGGAGTCAGGACTGCAGTGGAGAGTGGTGGATGGCGTTGGTCAGGAGTCAGGACTGCAGTGGAGAGGGGTGGATGGCGTTGGTCAGGAGTCAGGACTGCAGTGGAGAGGGGTGGATGGCGTTGGTCAGGAGTCAGGACTGCAGTGGAGAGTGGTGGATGGCGTTGGTCAGGAGTCAGGACTGCAGTGGAGAGGGGTGGATGGCGTTGGTCAGGAGTCAGGACTGCAGTGGAGAGGGGTGGATGGCGTTGGTCAGGAGTCAGGACTGCAGTGGAGAGGGGTGGATGGCGTTGGTCAGGAGTCAGGACTGTAGTGGAGAGGGGTGGATGGTGTTGGTCAGGAGTCAGGACTGCAGTGGAGAGGGGTGGATGGCGTTGGTCAGGAGTCAGGACTGCAGTGGAGAGGGGTGGATGGCGTTGGTCAGGAGTCAGGACTGCAGTGGAGAGGGGTGGATGGCGTTGGTCAGGAGTCAGGACTGCAGTGGAGAGGGGTGGATGGCGTTGGTCAGGAGTCAGGACTGCAATGGAGAGGGGTGGATGGCGTTGGTCAGGAGTCAGGACTGCAGTGGAGAGGGGTGGATGGTGTTGGTCAGGAGTCAGGACTGCAGTGGAGAGGGGTGGATGGCGTTGGTCAGGAGTCAGGACTGCAGTGGAGAGGGGTGGATGGCGTTGGTCAGGAGTCAGGACTGCAGTGGAGAGGCATGGATGGCGTTGGTCAGGAGTCAGGACTGCAGTGGAGAGGGGTGGATGGCGTTGGTCAGGAGTCAGGACTGCAGTGGAGAGGGGTGGATGGCGTTGATCAGGAGTCAGGACTGCAGTGGAGAGGGGTGGATGGCGTTGGTCAGGAGTCAGGACTACAGTGGAGAGGGGTGGATGGCGTTGGTCAGGAGTCAGGACTGCAGTGGAGAGGGGTGGATGGCGTTGGTCAGGAGTCAGGACTGCAGTGGAGAGGGGTGGATGGCATTGGTCAGGAGTCAGGACTGCAGTGGAGAGGGGTGGATGGCGTTGGTCAGGAGTCAGGACTGCAGTGGAGAGGCATGGATGGCGTTGGTCAGGAGTCAGGACTGCAGTGGAGAGGGGTGGATGGTGTTGGTCAGGAGTCAGGACTGCAGTGGAGAGGGGTGGATGGCGTTTGGTCAGGAGTCAGGACTGTAGTGGAGAGGGGTGGATGGCGTTGGTCAGGAGTCAGGACTGCAGTGGAGAGGGGTGGATGGCGTTGGTCAGGAGTCAGGACTGCAGTGGAGAGGGGTGGATGGTGTTGGTCAGGAGTCAGGACTGCAGTGGAGAGGCATGGATGGGGTTGGTCAGGAGTCAGGACTGCAGTGGAGAGGCATGGATGGGGTTGGTCAGGAGTCAGGACTGCAGTGGAGAGGCATGGATGGGGTTGGTCAGGAGTCAGGACTGCAGTGGAGAGTTCGGACCAGACAGACAAACAGACAGCATTGTTGAACAATGGTTAGCAGGCCACTGAACTGAACAGATCAACTCCTATACATGGTATTATGCTGTGTACCATGCAGTAGCATTGAGCGATACCAGACACAGCTAAATGCTCTTGGGTGTTGGTGAACATTCTGGTGCAACATGACTCACCTAGGTAGGTGCTGTACATTGGGGAAGGGGTGAGTTACCCAAGTTGATGTTTTGAGTTTGAGGGAAAAACCACACATAAACACAGATCATCCTCATCATAATTTATCCTCATCATCATCCTCCTCATCCTCATCATTCTCTCACTCCAGATTCAGTCAAAGTGCATTTGATCCAGAGTTTGATTCAATATGGTCTTCTATCTTTTCACAGGTGTTGATAACGACCTATCGTACCAAGACACTCGTTATAACAGTGGGCACTACCAGACACTAATGACACTAATAAAGGCAGTCTTACCTGTTAGCAGAGTGAATGGGTGGAAGAGGTGAACTCAGAAAGAAGCTGTGCACAATGAATATCCTGAAGGGAACCCTGTCAAATCACATGCAATTACTCCTTCTCACACCTCTGCTAGGCTTTGACCATTAGATCCACTTTTAGTGTCCTATTGCCATGGCAACCTTTAGGAGGATGTAGTCAATTGAAGTTCTAGGCTGGGTAGTGGAAATAATGCAGTCGTCCAATGGCTGGCCCAGGTTTTAATAAGGGAAGGGGGAAGTTGTGGGCCTATATCTAGGCAGGACAGGAGGACAGAGGTTAGCTGACCAGTCTGACTTCCTCATTTGTCTTGGAAATGAGACGCTGAGTTATAGAGCAACATGAATGACTTTCATCAAGTCCCTTTATGTAGAGTCAAGTGGATAGGAGGAGGGTGTGTGTGTACGTGTGTGTGTGTGTGTGTGCGTGCGTGCGCGTGTGTGTGTATGTGTACGTGTGCGTGTGTGTGTGCTGCCAGCTGGCCCTTGTGTAACCCTGGCAACTTTGGGGTGTTTGTTCTTCGATGTGTGTGCGTGTGTCCCATTGAATAAGCAAACTGAACCCCCTGAAGCACAGCTGTATGTGGATCGGCCCTGAGCCTGGCAGGGGAATTGGGAGAGAGAGAGAGAGAGAGAGAGAGACAGAGAACAGCACAGAAGTCAGGTTTCTCTAGAGTCCTCCTGGCCCTGGAGAAATACCATGGATCCCTCATGTAATGGACATTCATCACATCTGTTACTCTATTACACAATACCCCAGCCAGACTTCCACCTCTAAATCACCCATGCCAATGTGTAGATGCCAGCTTTATGGCCAATTTCCAAGTCATTTCTATATACGGGAGACAATAATATTTATGGGCTGTCAATGCAGGAGCTGGATTTAGAGTGTCCATCTTCATAAAAGTATCCGCCTCTCTCCATTGGTTGGCAATGCACTGAGGCGGGTTTCTGTTTGATTTAAATCACATGATGAACATTGGCGGCATCCCAAACGACATCCTATTCCCTTCATAGTGCACTAGATTTGACCAGAGCTCTATGGGGAATAGGGTGCCATTTGGGATACAGCACAGCGTCAGTTGGTATGGAGCCTGCTCATCAGTGCCCTGACTCTAATAACATGTGGCCAAGCTAATCGCATTTTATAAACACCATGGAGACAATGAAGGACACTTTAATATCTCATCGATTTGGGATTCAGATTCATTTTCAGTGTTCACTCCGTCTATCATAAACCACTGACCGGTAAATTACATTAGAGCTGCTGATGTCTGTGTGTGTGTGTGTGTGTGTGTGTGTGTGTGTGTGTGTGTGTGTGTGTGTGTGTGTGTGACATTTAAATTACGTTTGGAAATAAACACCATTATTACCTCCTTTGAACACAACTATTGTTGTATGAACTTGTATTTTAGTTTTTGGGCACTCTTGATTCATGGGATATGGTCATTTGGACAACAACATGGTTTGAAATAAACACCATTATTACCTCCTTTGAACACAACTATTGTTGTATGAACTTGTATTTTAGTTTTTGGGCACTCTTGATTCATGGGATATGGTTATTTGGACAACAACATGGTTTGAAATATTAATACTTTTTCATTATTCTGCAATGAAGCGTAGAAACAGAGTGAGTAGATGTCTCTGGACAATCAAATATATCTCTGCAGTGAAAACGAATGCTTACAGATGGCCATCTAATGGGGTACTGAGGAATATTTGATAAATTGCTGCATGGGTGCATTTCTGAGTGTGGAAGTACATTTCAACGATACCAATATTTTAGTGGGTTCTATATAGAACTGATCTAATGGTTATGGGTGAATTGAAACCCGCAGAGTCGATGTCCGCGCGGAAATAGAATTAGCTTCATTAAAAAAATCCCAGTCAAAATCCATCTGTTCAAGCTAGATGAGAGGTGGATGGGCTGTGTGTCAATCCCCAGCATATGCCAACAGCGGCATTCTACATCTGTGGTAGAAGGTGGCCGAGCAACAGCGGTGTTTGTCAGACCATGAGACATCCCTAAAATCAGTCTCCTCACAAAAACGTTTTCCTCTACGAACCCCACAAGGGTCACAGGACTTGTCTGAAATTGGTACCGCCCATCTGCCGACCTCTGTCTGTAGCGTCCGAACAGTTTGGGTTACACAATAATATCTGTGTAAAGGTGCGACTCTCACGAACACGTACATGTCAAGCTTCACAAGACTCGTCTGAAGGTAGCCCGATACCAGTTTTAAAAATGAATGGAAGTACCGTATACACTACCAGTCAAAAGTTTGGACATACCTACTCATTCAAGGGTTTTTCTTTATTTTGATTATTTTCTACATTGTAGAATAATAGTGAAGACATCAAAACTATGAAATAACCCCAGTTGTGTTGTGACAAGGTAGGGGTGGTATACAGAAGATAGCCTTATTTGGTAAAATACCATGTCCATATTATGGCAAAAAACTGCTCAAATAAGCAAAGAGAAATGACAGTCCATCATTACTTTAAGAAATGAAGGTCAGTCAATCTGGAAAATGTTAAGAACTTTGAAAGATTCTTCAAGCGCAGTCTCAAAAACCATCAAGCGCTATGATGAAACCGGCTCTCATGAGGACCGCCAGAGGAGAGGAAGATCCGAGTTACCTCTGCTGCAGAGGAGAAGTTCATTAGAGTTAATTGCACCTCAGATTGCAGCCCAAATAAATGCTTCACAGAGTTCAAGTAACAAACACATCTCAACATCAACTGTTCAGAAGAGATTGTGTGAATCAGGCCTTCATGGTCGAATTGCTGCAAAGAAACCACTACTAAAGGACACCAGTAATAAGAAGAGAGTTGCTATGGCCAAGAAACACAAGCAATATTCATTAGACCGGTGGAAATCTGTCCTTTGGTTTGATGAGTCCAAATTTGAGATTTTTGGTTCCAACCGCCGTGTCTTTGTGAGACGCAGAGTAGGTGAACGAATGTTCTCCGCATGTGTGGTTCCCACCGTGAAGCATGGAAGAGGAGGTGTGATGGTGTGGGGGTGCTTTGCTGGTGACACTGTCAGTGATGTATTTAGAATTCAAGGCACACAACAAGCATGCCTACTACAGCATTCTGCAGCGATACACCATCCCATCTGGTTTGCGATTAGTGGAACTATCATTTGTTTTTCAACAGGACAATGACCCAAAACACACCTCCAGGCTGTGTAAGGGCTATTTGATGAAGGAGAGTGATGGAGTGCTGCATCAGATGATCTGGCCTCCACAATCACCCGACCTCAACCCAATTGAGATGGTTTGGGATGAGTTGGACCACAGAGTGAACAAAAAGCAGCCAACAAGTGCCCAGCATATGTGGGAACTCCAAGACTGTTGGAAAAGCATTCCTCATGAAGCTGGTTGAGAGAATGCCAAGAGTGTGCAAAACTGTCATCAAGGCAAAGGGTGGCTACTTTGAAGAATCTAAAATATCTTTTGATTTATTTTTTTTTGTTTAATACATGATTCCATATCTATTATTTCATCATTTTGATGTCTTCACTATTATTCTACCATAAAAACTGTGACATTTTATTAATTTCCCATAAAATAAAATAAATGATTGATTCAAAGTGTATGTGTGTGTCGGTGTGAATCCTCATTGCTCTCTCACCCATGTAAGCCATACAGACTCCCTATCAGGCTAGCAGCTGCCTGCCTGTCTCCCTACCCTGAGTGTGTTTGAGAGGGGAGGGGGGTGGCAGTTAGGGATGTGTCTGCCAGGCATCTCTCCAGAGAACCAGGGCCCTGTCCTGGGAGATTTTGCCCCCTACACCCCCCAGGATTACCCCCCCACACCCCACCCGCACCCCCAGGATTACCCCCCACCCCCACCCCACCCCGCACCCCCAGGATTAACCCCCCCAGTTTACACACATTGTAGGAGAGGTGGGATGCATATGGGGTGAATGGGTTAGAAGACACAGTCCCTCTCTATCGCCCTTTCTCTCTCTCTCTCGCTTGCTCTCTCTCTCACCCTGTCTCTCTCACTCTGTCTGTCTGTCTCTCTCTCTTTCTCAAGGCGTAGACATCGACTGTCAGTTTTCCTGCATTATTAAGACCAGATAAGAGAGATAGAGAAAGTGATATGCAGTTTAATTAAACATGGGAAGTTGTTTAAGAGCTGAAGCTGCAGAGCATATCGTCTGAAGGAGATATGATGCTATGATATGATCTTACTGAGTTCCATACGGTCTGACTTGTGTACATGTGCTATTAATTCATCATCATTATTTATTCCTTATCATCTTCATGTTATTAATCAACTTTCATCTTCGCTGAATGTTCACTATGCTTGAACCTTATTGGACCATGCTTGAACCATATTGGACCATGCTTGAACCTTATCGGACCATGCTTGAACCTTATTGGACCATGCTTGAACCCTATTAGACCATGCTTGAACCATATTGGACCATGCTTGAACCATATTGGACCATGCTTGAACCATATTGGACCATGCTTGAACCTTATTGGACCATGCTTGGACAATCTGACGAGACATTCTAAGAACATGGAAACATTTCTCGTCCGGTTTGGTAGATACATCACATCATTAGAAAAACATTTGCAGAGCATTTAACATATTCATCCCGTAAAAAGGTGAAAGGTATGCCCTCATGTAGTTCAGAAAACATTGCTGAATTCTCAGACCACTTGTCAAATTGGACAAATAGAGGTTAGAAGAACATAATCTCTGGCCAACAGAAATGTTCTGCAACTGTTTTGGACATGTCCTGAGTTTGCCTAAAGTCCTTTGATGTTGTCATTGATATCCACAGACACAAGCATGAAGATGAATCAGAATATCTCTCTTTCTCTCTCCCCCGTCTCTCTCTAACCCCTTCTCTCTTTGTTTCTCTCTCTACCCCCCCTCTTTCTCTCACTCCCTCTCTCGCTCTCACTCCCTCTCTCTCTCTCCCCCTCTCTCTCTCCCCCCTCTCTCTACCCCCCCCTCTCTCTCTACCCCCCTCTATTTTTTTCTCTCTCTCTCTCTCTCTCCCCCCTCTTCCCCTCTCTCTCTCTCTACCCCCCTCTCTCTCTCTCTCTCTCTACCCCCCTCTTCCCCTCTCTCTCTCCCCCCTCTCTCTCTCTCACCCCCCCTCCCTCTCTCTCTCTACCCCTCCCCCTCTCTCTCTCTACCCCCTCTCCTCTCTCTCTCTACCCCCATCTTCCCCTCTCTCTATTTTTTTCTCCCCTCTCTCTCTCTCTCCCCGATCTCTCTCTACCCCCTCTCTCTCTCTCTACCCCCCTCTCTCTCTCTCACCCCTCTCTCTCTCTCTCTACCCCCTCTTCCCCTTTTCTCTCTCTCTACCCCTCTCTATTTTTTTCTCTCTCTCTCTCCCTCTTCCCCCTCTCCCTCTCTACCCCCCTCTCTCTCTCTCTTCCCTCTCTCTCTCTACCCCCCCCTCTCTCTCTCTCTACCCCCTCTCTCTCTCTCTCTCTACTACCCCTCTCTCTCTCTCTCTCTCTACCCCCCTCTCTCTCCCCCCTCTCTCTCTACCCCCCTCTCTCTCTCTACTCCCCCCCTCTCTCTACCCCTCTCTCTCTCTCTCTCTACTCCCCCTCTCTCTTTCTGCATACTGCACCATCATATATATATCTCATGATTAATCCTTCAAGGTTGCTTCCCTTTTGGGTTCCACTCAACTGTTACAGCCCCATTTACCTGACACCAACAATATACCATCCTAATCCATAGTAATGACTCTTAATTAATAGGTGTTCTTGCAAATACATGTCAGAATAATTTAACAGTAAACTCCCATTACTCCCACAGCCCAGATAACTTTTAACAACACTTTTTTGTATCATTCTTCTTTTTAAAGGAGGAGTGCAATGACAAGGACTAGAAAGAGAAATCACCAGAGCCAGAACCGTGGAAGTCTCGTCTAATCTTGTTAAATTATTGAACATACAAAAGCACACATTCGCATTTTATTCGCATGTTGTTGCAGAAGGGCTACAAGACTAGTCATTATGCATGAATACATGTCATTAACATTGTGTGTTATTGCAGTCAACTGTAAGGTGTTGGTTATGTATGCGTTTAATGAGTTAGCTGGAATAGTGGCACCATGAAATGAAGTGAAGCTTTAACTAACAGGTTGCTATGGTGTGATCATATACCATGGATGCAATTATGCATGGATAAATAATGCAAATTAAATTAGATTTCCCACAAACAAACCAAGGTTTAATTCACTCGTATCACATGTGGAGTTCTGATATTAATATCTAATGCATATTACTCCTATAAACATGTTGAACTTGTCATGGATAAATGCATATGTATATTTATTTATTTCTTTAATTTATTTTACCTTTATTTAACTAGATTTTCAAATGGAACAGGGTTAATTTGTTCAGGGGCATATGACTTGTATTGTCAGCTCGTTTGAACTTGCAAACTTTCGGTTACTAGTCCAACACTCTAACCACTAGGCTATGATGTATGTACATCTGAAAGCATACTGTATCACGCTAACTGCGGTTCACTTCACAAAGTAGTTCACACGGTATTCATTAGACATCTGTCACAACACACATCAAAAACAGAGTTAGATGAAGGAGCTGCACAGGGCAAACTGACACACAAAGATTAGTCCTCATTTTCCAGGTAATATTCTCTCTTTCTCCCTCTCTCCTCTCTCTGTGGCTTTATTGGCAGGGGAAACATACGTTAACATTGCCAAAGCAAGTGAAATAGATCATAAGCAAAAGTGAAATAAACAATAAAAAAACAACAGTAAACATTACTCATACAAAAGTTACGAAAGAATAAAGACATTTCAAATGTCATATTATGTATATACAGTGTTGTAATGATGTGCAAATACTTAAAGTACAAAAGGGAAAATGAATGAACATAAATATAATGTAGGTTGTATTTACAATGGTGTTTGTTCTTCACTGGTTGCCCTTTTCTTGTGGCAACAGGTCACAAATCTTTCTGCTGTGATTGCACACTGGTATTTCACCCCGTAGATATGCGATTTTATCAACATTTGATTTGTTTTCGAATTCATTGCGGGTCTGTGTAATCTGAGGGAAATATGTATCTCTATAATATGGAAACAGGAGACAAAGGGCTGTGAGACATGGATTTACATCTAGACACATGAAAAGAAGGAAGTTTACAGAGGGTGCAGGGCAACAGAGCCCGAACAGCAGAGGGGATAATGATTTTGGAGTAGGGGGGAAAGGTCTCGGCTTCCGGGGGTGTAGCCGCTGGGCTATAGCGGAGTGCCAGCGCATCCGGCTTAACATCCTTGGGTACCGGTCGGTGTTGCGGAGGCGAAGTGGCCTGGGCCTTACTGAACCCCTCCCGGAGGTCCTGGTACTCCACGGGAATGGCGGAGGTGGATAGGTGGATGGGGAAGGTATGGTGAGTGACCCAGCCTATAGAGCGCCCGTCCAGTGCTCTAACTTCCATGGGAATGAAGCGGGATGCCCAGCGCGGACGCCAGGGTAACGTCCATAAGACTCATACCGGCCCTCGAGTCGATAGAGACTAGAGAGACTTGGACTGGTCGCCCCACAGCAGGGTGGCATTGAGAGGGGGGCAAGAAGGGGGAGAAGCAAAATTATCCTTAAGACCCACCAGAGTACTCATTCCTACCAATGAGCTAGGTCTCTTGAAGGGACAGGTAGACACATAATGACTGGCAGTACCGCAATACAGACAACTCTGGGTGTTAAGTCTGCATACCCGTTTGGCTGGGAAGAGGCAAATCGGCTGTCTTCGGAGGCTCTTGGAGGAACTCGGGTAAGCTCGGATCCTCTCGGGGACGAAGACTTCATGGACTTCCGGTTCATCAGATGCAAGGTGGGATCCTTGAGTGAGTGATTGCGACCGCAATCAGACATCTTCTCCCTCCTACGTTCCTTTTGATGACATAGAAGGCCCTTCTTGCCATAGCAGACCATCTATCAAGATGAGTTAACTTCTGGGTTCAATAGTCTGCCACACTGAGTTGAGATCAGTCAGTAGTTCTCGGGCTCAAGCTCATCCACACTTTAGTACTCTGATAATCTGTTCATAGTCCGCAGGAACGTGTCGAATCAGGAGTAACTTCCAGGCATCCGGGTTCCAGGCCCCTCCGCTGCTAGCGAGTGCCCTCCCGGATCCAATAATGTACGCCGAGCATAGTCCGCCACACTGAAACCAGGTAGTCCTGCCGAGCAGGAGTAACATCATTGGCTGCAGGTGATCACGCTACATCGCTTGGCCTATCTGTGCTGCAGGTAATTTGGTGCGCTCAGTTTGTGACTGTGGTGATGGTACGTCTTGTGATTTCTTTCTTAATATTTTAATCCCTTCATACTTACTATGTCGAACAAAAAAGAAAGTGGTCGGACAAATATGTACAATATGGATTTACATGTATAACCAAACGTGATGGGAGTCAGTGTCCTAACTGCATGATTTGCAATGCCAAGTTGAGCAATTCTAGTCTAGCACCAGCAAAACTAAGAGAACACTTCCTTAAGCTGCATGGAGATGGAAAATACAAGAACACAACGCTCGCTGAATTCAAGGTGAAGAGAGCCAGATTCGATGAAAAGGCTACTCTGCCTGTTCTTGGCTTTGTACCCATCAACAAACCGATCCTCACAGCATCGTCGGTTGCTTACCTGATCGCAAAGCAGGGCAAACCACACACCATTGGTGAAACACTCATAAAACCAGCTGTGTTGAAGATGGCGAATATCATGCTGGGAAATGAGGCCAAGTTAAGTTATCCCAAATTCCTCTTTCAAATGACACCATCAGCGACAGAATAGAGGACATGAGCAAAGACATCTTGGCTCAAGTAGTTGCAGATCTGATTTCAAGCCCGGCAAAATTCAGCCTTCAACTAGTCGACGAGACCACAGAGGTTTCCAATCTAAGCCAGCTTGCTGTATTCGTTTGTTTGTTATGTGAAAGACGACGTGATAAAGGAAGAATTTTTATTTTGTAAGCCTCTTACAACAACAACTAAGGCAGCCGATGTGAAGAAACTTGTGTATGACTTCTTCAAAGACAACAATCTTTCGTGGGATATAGTTTCTGCAGTTTGTTCGGACGGAGCTCCAGTCATGCTGGGAAGTAAGTCTGGTTTTGGTGCGCTAGTGAAAGCCGATGCACCACACATCATTGTTACGCATTGTATTCTGCACAGGCATGCGTTGGCAACAAAAACTTTGCCTCCAAAACTGGCAGAAGTATTAAAAATTGTAGTGGAATGCGTGAACTATGTGCGAACTAGTGCTCTGCGGCATCGCATCTTCAGTGAGCTGTGTAAAGAAATGGGCTCTGAATTCGAGGTACTTCTGTACCATTCTAACGTTAGGTGGTTATCCCGGGGACAGGTGCTGAATCGTGTTTTTGCCGTGCGTGTGGAATTAGCCCTGTTTTTGCAAGAGCACCAACATTGTCATGCAGATTGCTTCAAAATTCTGAGTTCATTCTCATTTTAGCGTACATGGCTGATATCTTCACAGCTCTCAATCATCTCAATCAAAAGATGCAGGGCTTTGGAGTCAACATCATCGAAGCGGAGGAAAAACCTGAAGGCTTTTCAAAAAAGCTACCGTTATGGAAACGATGAACAGAGAACAATAACTTTTTGCAAACTTTCCCCTGCTGGACGACTGTGTAAGTAAGATCGAAGATGTATCTGGAATCGGAGACATTTCTGTACCCGCTGAACTGAAGCAAGCAATTGCCACGCACTTAGATGAGCTTGCAAAGTCTCTCGACGGATACTTCCCTACAAGAGAGTCATATCCAGCATGGGTGAGACAGCCGTTCACGTTTAGTGTTGAGACAACAGATGTCAATGATGAATACCTCGATGAAATCATTGAAATTCAGCAGAGCCAGGTTCAACAGCAACTCTTCAGAACAACAACGCTTTCAACGTTTTGGTGTCAACAAATGGTAACGTACCCTGTTATTGCTAAGAAAGCTCTGGAGATTTTCATACCGTTTGTTACAACATATCTTTGCGAGCAATCCTTTTCGAGGATGCTGGACATAAAAACGAAGAAAAGGAACAGACTTTGTTGCGAAAATGACATGAGAGTGGCACTTGCCAAGGTGAAGCCGCGCATTTCTGAACTGGTCTCTGAAAGGCAACAGCAGAAGTCACACTGATTTGCAGTAAATATTCATTATTATGTTTTTGTTTTTGTGTGAAAATGATAATCTGTGTGAAAATGTTTTGATGATTTTGTTCTTTGAACACAGTGATGTTGATGCACGGTTCATTTTGTGCACCAGTCAAATATATACCTATGTTTTGAATTTGATTTTTTTTTTCAATTAAGAAGGGTTCGGTGAATGCGCATATGAAACTGTTGGGGTTCAGTACCTCCAACAAGGTTAAGAACCACTGGGTTAGATCGTTTTCTCAATTTCGTTTTTAGGTTGTCTGCTTGAAATGTTTTGATTTGATAGGGAAGCTGAGAGGTCAAATATGCTGTTAAGGTTTTCTACTGCGAAGTTTCCACCTTCACTATTACAGTGGAAGCTTTTGTCCAGGAAATTGTCTAGAAGGGATTGAATTTGTTTTTGCATAATTGTTTTTTTCCACACAGTGGACTGACTGTGAACGCTCTGAGAGACTGAGTTGAGGTCAGTGATAAAGTAGTCTACAGTACTACTGCCAAGAGATGAGCTATAGGTGTACCTACAATAGGAGTTCTCTCGTTCTCTCGCTCTTGTTCTCTCTCTCTCTCTCTCTCTGGCCATTACTCAATGACGTGTGACTTGGGATCAAGGGTTTTGATGCAATCAATTACAGTTCTATTGATTGAAAGCAGAACGTTGATAGGATCTCTCCATCTCTCTCAGATAGGATTTATTTTCTCATCCATATTGACCTGTATCGGCATTAATTGGTGGCCATGGCCGGGGGGAGGAGCTGGAGAGGATCTGTCACCTCTAATAGTGAGACTCCAGACAGTGTTGATGTTCCCCTGTGGGGCTGGAGTGGTTCATTCTGGCTGGATTGGGAATGTCTTTTAGTAATGGGTAGGGATGTCAGGAATATCAACATTGGGAATGGATTGGTTCAATGTTTGGGAAATCAGAGGTGTTTTGTAGGAATATATTCTTTTTCTCCTCTTACTTCAAACTTCGTCCACAAGCACGGCCCTCCTCTCTCCTGCTCCTCTCTTTCCCTCACTGCTCCACTATTGCTTTGTCTCAACTCACTGTTTGTCTCCTCTCTCCCATCTCTCCTCTCTCTGCAGTGATAGATTAATGAGGGTAAACAGTTGAAGGAGAAGGGCTTCCCTGCACCTGGTTGCGAGACAGAGAGAGAGAGAGAGAGAGAGAGATGGGATGATGGGACTCTCCTACACCTGGCTGGGAGACAGAGAGAGACAGACAGACAGACAGACAGACAGACAGAGAGAGAGAGAGAGAGAGAGAGAGAGAGAGAATGGGACTCTCCAGCACCTGGCTGGGAGACAGAGAGAGAGAGAGAGAGAATGGGACTCTCCAGCACCTGGCTGGGAGACAGAGAGAGAGAGAGAGAGAGAGAGAGAGAGAGAGAGAGAGAGAGAGAGAGAGAGAGAGAGAGAGAGAGAGAGAGAGAGAGAGAGAATGGGACTCTCCAGCACCTGGCTGGGAGACAGAGAGAGAGAGAGAGAGAGAGAGAGAATGGGACTCTCCAGCACCTGGCTAAGAGACAGAGAGAGACTGAGACAGAAAGAGAGGGAGAGAGAAGGGAGGATGGGACTCTCCAGCACCTGGCTGGGAGACAGAGAGAGACAGACAGACAGACAGAGACAGAGAGAGAGAGAGAGAGAGAGAGAAAGGAGAGAGAGAATGGGACTCTCCAGCACCTGGCTGGGAGACAGAGAGAGAGAGAGAGAGAGAGAGAGAGAGAGAGAGAGAGAGAGAGAGAGAGAGAATGGGACTCTCCAGCACCTGGCTGGGAGACAGAGAGAGAGAGAGAGAGAGAGAGAGAGACAGACAGACAGACAGAGACAGAGACAGAGAGAGAGAGAGAGAGAGAGAGAGAGAGAGAGAGAATGGGACTCTCCAGCACCTGGCTGGGAGACAGAGAGAGAGAGAGAGAGAGAGAGAGAGAGAGAGAGAGAGAGAGAGAGAATGGGACTCTCCAGCACCTGGCTGGGAGACAGAGAGAGAGAGAGAGAGAGAGAGAGAATGGGACTCTCCAGCACCTGGCTAAGAGACAGAGAGAGACAGAGACAGAAAGAGAGAAGGGAGGATGGGACTCTCCTCACAGTGGTGAGGCTGCAGCTGTCTTCGTACTCTTCCGCTACACATATTTTCATATATTATATATTCCATGTATAATTCAACGTGGACACACAGAACAATATTTATACTGTACATTGAAACATTCATTCAATCTTACAATATTTAAAGAACAGTTTCCCACCCCCAAGTGTTTGTCACCCACTACTGTAAGCGTGATAGGGAGAAGCTGCAGTAACATATAGTTCATTACTGTGTGTGAGTCAGGAAAGGCCTCACTGCTGCAGTCAGCAAGCCCCTCCCACCACCCCCTAATAATGCTGCTTATTGGCTGTGCAGTGTAAAGTCAACTTCATGAGGCTGAGTGGATGTTGACTCAGTCACAATGTGGCATCACTGTTTCTGTTTTAATGGAATAATTGAGTGTCAGTCTTTTTGTTGACTTATAGCCACACACACACACACACACACAGATCTGTCTCCCCATCCAGTTGGACGTCATTTATTCTTCACCCACATTTGATCATTAATAGGACTTCTTGGATCAGCTTTATTTGAATGGAAATGAGATGTTTGATTGCCTGTTTTTCTCCTTGGGGGAGGAACATGCATGTTTTAGTGAAACACCATTTATTTTAGTAGTTTAGCATACTGACTCAGACAGGTTTTGATGAGCATATGTTTGATTTAGGAATTGCAAATGGCAAGGCGTTTTTCTGCCTTGTGCTGATTTGGTCTGATTAACCGTGGTAAGGGAGTGTGTGTGTGTGTGTGTCTGTGTGTGTGTGTGTGTGTGTGTGTGTCTGTCGTGACTCTCCAAGCTCCCTGTCTGGCCTCACAGCTCCACAGAGAAAGAGAGAGGATCGGAGAAAGGGAATGCAGAGAGAGAGAAGGAAGGAAGAGAGAGGAAGTCAATGATGAAGAACTAACAAGGAGCTCTTTGCTTCTCCCCTCTTCTCCTTTCTTCCTTCAGCTGAAAGAGGAGTGATGGAGTGATAAAGAAAGACGGAGCGTGTTCTTTCCACTTCTCTGACCCCCTGACATCTACTTCAAAATCAATAATCAATCAATCCCTCTCTCTCTTTCTCTCATCCCTTCTTTCAAGCACCTCTACCATCACCTTTTCTCCTGTGATATCGAACGCACGCACGCACGCACAAAGAGAGTCATCGTCCAGTGTAATGTCCTCTGTGGCCGTGCAGCAGCCATGGGAAGAGGCTGCTGCTACAGAGAACCACTGAGGCAGAAATAAAGGCTCTTCAATGCCTTCCCCCTGAGAGAGATGCTGCAGTGAACAAACACTCACTCTCACACACACGCACTCACACAGAGCTGCAAACACATACACACACCCTCTCTTACATAAAGGCATGCACAAAGAAACGTACAGATGCATACCCTGGCTGCACAACGCAGTGCCACTCAACGACCTCTGTCAGATCTGGACAGATAGGATAGGTTATGGTTCTACCTCTATATATATATACAGTGCCTTGCGAAAGTATTCGGCCCCCATGAACTTTGCGAACTTTTGCCACATTTCAGGCTTCAAACATAAAGATATAAAACTGTATTTTTTTGTGAAGAATCAACAACAAGTGGGACACAATCATGAAGTGAAACGATATTTATTGGATATTTCAAACTTTTGTAACAAATCAAAAACTGAAAAATTGGGCGTGTGGTTCCAAACTTCTTCCATTTAAGATTTATGGAGGCCACTGTGTTCTTGGAAACATTCATTGCTGCAGAATTTTTGGTAACCTTCTCCAGATCTGTGTCTCGACACAATCCTGTTTCGGAGCTCTACGGACAATTCCTTCGACCTCATGGTTTGGGTTTTGCTCTGACATGCACTGTCAACTGTGGGACCTTATATAGACAGGTGTGTGCCTTTCCAAACCATGTCAAATCAATTGAATTTACCACAGGTGGACTCCAATCAAGTTGTAGAAACATCTCAAGGATGATCAATGGAAACAGGATGCACCTGAGCTCAATTTAGAGTCTCATAGCAAAGAGTCTGAATATTTATGCAAATAAGGTATTTCTGTTTTTTCTGCAAAAATATTTTAAACCTGTTTTTGGTTTGTCATTATGGGGTATTGTGTGTAGATTGATGAGGGAAAAACACAATTGAATTAATTTTAGAATAAGGCTGTAACGTAACAAAATGTGGAAAAAGGGAAGGGGTCTGAATACTTTCCGAATGTCCTGTATTTCCAGCCTGGTATCAATGATATTTCACCAGAAATAGAAGACACGTACAGAGAAAGATATTATTACTCTTTCTCTGCATAGACGGGTCAAGAATGATCTACTGTTGTTACCATAAAAATCAAATAGATTTGCAGTTGTCTGAGGGGCTAATTCCATTCCCCTAATTATATTTAAATGCTATTAACTAGGCCTCTCACACATGTTGCATGTCTATTCTTCCCTGATACCCTGCTGTGTCAATATGTGTGTGTTGTGAGGATCGGTGTCCCTACCCATCAGCCCCCCTGCTACCCAGTCTGGGTTAATGAGGAAGAAGTGGCGTCAGGCTCTGCACCTGTCCAAGAGGTTGTTGTGGACAGTTCACTGTCAAGTCAGTGAACAAATATAAATAAGGAGATAACACAATTATGTCTGTCTGCCTACAGGCTCTGATTATAGGAGGTGGGAGGGAGTGTGGCCAGCAAGGAGTATGCATGTGTGTGTCAGTGTGCAAACTAACATGTGTATGTGGCACACACACACACACACACACACATTGACAATATGGGGCACAGACATTCGTGCACGACACATTAACAGGCACATACACCCTTTACCGTGACCAAACACCCTTTACCGTGACCAAACACCCTTCACCGTGACCAAACACCCTTCACCGTGACCAAACACCCTTCACCGTGACCAAACACCCTTTACCGTGACCAAACACCCTTTACCGTGACCAAACACCCTTTACCGTGACCAAACACCCTTTACCGTGACCAAACACCCTTACCGTGACCAAACACCCTTCACCGTGACCCTTTAAAAACACCCTTTACCGTGACCCTTTACTGTGACCAAACACCCTTTACCGTGACCAAACACCCTTTACCGTGACCAAACACCCTTTACCGTGACCAAACACCCTTTAACGTGACCAAACACCCTTTAACGTGACCGTGACCAAACACCCTTCACCGTACCAAACACCCTTTACCGTGACCAAACACCCTTTACCGTGACCAAACACCCTTTAACGTGACCAAACACCCTTTAACGTGACCAAACACCCTTCACCGTGACCAAACACCCTTCACCGTGACCAAACACCCTTCACCGTGACCAAACACCCTTCACCGTGACCAAACACCCTTCACCGTGACCAAACACCCTTCACCGTGACCATACACCCTTCACCGTGACCAAACACCCTTTAACGTGACCAAACACCCTTCACCGTGACCAAACACCCTTCACCGTGACCAAACACCCTTCACCGTGACCATACACCCTTCACCGTGACCATACACCCTTCACCGTGACCAAACACCCTTCACCGTGACCAAACACCCTTCACCGTGACCAAACACCCTTCACCGTGACCAAACACCCTTCACCGTGACCAAACACCCTTCACCGTGACCATAATGCATAATGTGAATTCTCCGTAGATGATTATATTATAATCATCATAATGACATTATCTTTACCTATCACAGCATATCTTCCTGTTACCTCTAACCAGTAATGACTCAAGAACTAATCGGTCCCTATTTGCAAAGCATCACTAGTTATGGACATAGGAATGATTTGATGGTCCATTCTAGCTGTAACAGCCACGACAGCTGAATAGAATGAGGACTAGAATGAAACTAGTTTAGAAATGGCATTGACTGTACATAATCAGATTCCATTAGCCTGCTATAATACAGTCTGAGTGTTCATCCCACCGCTCTCTTTCCTTATTACACACACACACACACACACACACACATACCACTATTCTTGTGTTTAGCAGTATGCACTGTAGAGTTATAGATTCAGCACTGAGATGACTTTCTAATGGAGGACTGGTAATTGTCTTTAGATAGACTAGGAACACCACCCTGCCATTTGACTACATCATACCCCCTTCTACCCTACAATATGAATACGCTTATAGGCTGCTATAGAGGTCGACCGCAACCTTCTACCCTACAATATGAATACGCTTATAGGCTGCTATAGAGTTCGACCGCAACCTTCTACCCTACAATATGAATACGCTTATAGGCTGCTATAGAGGTCCACCGCAACCTTCTACCCTACAATATGAATACGCTTATAGGCTGCTATAGAGGTCGACCGCAACCTTCTACCCTACAATATGAATACGCTTATAGGCTGCTATAGAGGTCGACCGCAACCTTCTACCCTACAATATGAATACGCTTATAGGCTGCTATAGAGGTCGACCGCAACCTTCTACCCTACAATATGAATTCGCTTATAGGCTGCTATAGAGGTCGGCCGCAACCTTCTACCCTACAATATGAATACGCTTATAGGCTGCTATAGAGGTCCACCGCAACCTTCTACCCTACAATATGAATACGCTGATAGGCTGCTATAGAGGTCGACCGCAACCTTCTACCCTACAATATGAATACGCTTATAGGCTGCTATAGAGGTCGACCGCAACCTTCTACCCTACAATATGAATACGCTTATAGGCTGCTATAGAGGTCGACCGCAACCTTCTACCCTACAATATGAATACGCTTATAGGCTGCTATAGAGGTCGACCGCAACCTTCTACCCTACAATATGAATACGCTTATAGGCTGCTATAGAGGTCGACCGCAACCTTCTACCCTACAATATGAATACGCTTATAGGCTGCTATAGAGGTCGACCGCAACCTTCGACCATACAATATGAATACGCTTATAGGCTGCTATAGAGGTCGACCGCAACCTTCTACCCTACAATATGAATACGCTTATAGGCTGCTATAGAGGTTGACCGCAACCTTCGACCATACAATATGAATACGCTTATAGGCTGCTATAGAGGTCGACCGCAACCTTCTACCCTACAATATGAATACGCTTATAGGCTGCTATAGAGGTTGACCGCAACCTTCTACCCTACAATATGAATACGCTTATAGGCTGCTATACAGGTCGACCGCAACCTTCTACCCGACAATATGAATACGCTTATAGGCTGCTATAGAGGTCACCGCAACCTTCTACCCTACAATATGAATACGCTTATAGGCTGCTATAGAGGTCGACCGCAACCTTCTACCCTACAATATGAATACGCTTATAGGCTGCTATAGAGGTCGACCGCAACCTTCTACCCTACAATATGAATACGCTTATAGGCTGCTATAGAGGTTGACCGCAACCTTCTACCCTACAATATGAATACGCTTATAGGCTGCTATACAGGTCGACCGCAACCTTCTACCCGACAATATGAATACGCTTATAGGCTGCTATAGAGGTCGACCGCAACCTTCTACCCTACAATATGAATACGCTTATAGGCTGCTATAGAGGTCGACCGCAACCTTCTACCCTACAATATGAATACGCTTATAGGCTGCTATAGAGGTCGACCGCAACCTTCTACCCTACAATATGAATAAGCTTATAGGCTGCTATAGAGGTCGACTGCAACCTTCTACCCTACAATATGAATACGCTTATAGGCTGCTATAGAGGTCCGCAACCTTCTACCCTACAATATGAATACGCTTATAGGCTGCTATAGAGGTCGACCGCAACCTTCTACCCTACAATATGAATACGCTTATAGGCTGCTATAGAGGTCGACCGCAACCTTCTACCCTACAATATGAATACGCTTATAGGCTGCTATAGAGGTCGGCCGCAACCTTCTACCCTACAATATGAATTCGCTTATAGGCTGCTATAGAGGTCGGCCGCAACCTTCTACCCTACAATATGAATACGCTTATAGGCTGCTATAGAGGTCGACCGCAACCTTCGACCATACAATATGAATACGCTTATAGGCTGCTATAGAGGTCGACCGCAACCTTCTACCCTACAATATGAATACGCTTATAGGCTGCTATAGAGGTCGACCGCAACCTTCTACCCTACAATATGAATACGCTTATAGGCTGCTATAGAGGTTGACCGCAACCTTCGACCATACAATATGAATACGCTTATAGGCTGCTATAGAGGTCGACCGCAACCTTCTACCCTACAATATGAATACGCTTATAGGCTGCTATAGAGGTTGACCGCAACCTTCTACCCTACAATATGAATACGCTTATAGGCTGCTATACAGGTCGACCGCAACCTTCTACCCGACAATATGAATACGCTTATAGGCTGCTATAGAGGTCGACCGCAACCTTCTACCCTACAATATGAATACGCTTATAGGCTGCTATAGAGGTCGACCGCAACCTTCTACCCTACAATATGAATACGCTTATAGGCTGCTATAGAGGTCGACCGCAACCTTCTACCCTACAATATGAATAAGCTTATAGGCTGCTATAGAGGTCGACCGCAACCTTCTACCCTACAATATGAATACGCTTATAGGCTGCTATAGAGGTCGACTGCAGGTGTGTGTGTGTGTGTGTGTGTGTGTGTGTGTGTGTGTGTGTGTGTGTGTGTGTGTGTGTGTGTGTGTGTGTGTGTGTGTGTGTGTTACCCAGCGAGCAGCAACAATCAGATCACTATGGTCAGCTAAAGCCAGAGCGTTGTGCACACAATGCAAGGAGACGTCCTTTCTCTGGTCAATATGAACCTGTCCCCATTTCCCTGTCTGTCTGTCGATGAAAGACAATTACCTTTCTCTGGACTGATAAGATGGTTGTCTCTCTCCCCTCCAGGCTCTGTCAACAATACAAGCCTCCTCGTTCGCTGTCTCTCACACCAACGCATGCAAGCACACACACACGACCACTGATAACACCAATGTAATTTACATTACACCAAAGTCAACCTACATCCGTTTACCTCATCTCAACACTGGCATAATCTAACTCAATAATCAACCTCAGGACGCCAGCGACAACCCCCCTCCCCACCCAAAAAAACAAAACACTTAATAACCACATGTTAATGAACTCTAGAGAAAGGTCAAGTCTAAACAAAAGATTTCCTCCTTATAAATATTGAACCCTGATTAGCGATTAGAATGTAAACAGGAGCTAGCTAATGAATCCATCAGTGGTGACAGTCTGTTGATTAGCTGTTAGCTGTTAGCACTCAGGACAGGTTCCCTTGACTTGGAGTGGTCCTCCATGGGGTCTAATGGGTCTTTCTGCTCCAGATGTGATAACAACCCTGTCCGATTTTTGGAGATGTCGGCTAGAACTGGAGGGAAGGCACAAACAGAGACACGGGTGAGGGACAAACACACAAATACAAACAGACACACAGTGGTGCGCACACACTTGAATCAATACAGATCCTTAAGAGAATACCAAACCACTATAACTCTCCAGTCAAATAGAGAACACCAAACCACTATAACTCTCCAGTCAAATAGAGAACACCAAACCACTATAGAGAATACCAAACCACTATAACTCTCCAGTCAAATAGAGAACACCAAACCACTACAACTCTCCAGTCAAATAGAGAATACCAAACCACTATAGAGAATACCAAACCACTATAACTCTCCAGTCAAATAGAGAAAACCAAACCACTATAGAGAATACCAAACCACTATAGCTCTCCAGTCAAATAGAGAATACCAAACCACTATATCTCTCCAGTCAAATAGAGAATACCAAACCACTATAGAGAATACCAAACCACTATAGAGAATACCAAACCACTATAACTCTCCAGTCAAATAGAGAATACCAAACCACTATAACTCTCCAGTCAAATAGAGAACACCAAACCACTACAACTCTCCAGTCAAATAGAGAACACCAAACCACTACAACTCTCCAGTCAAATAGAGAACACCAAACCACTACAACTCTCCAGTCAAATAGAGAATACCAAACCACTATAGAGAATACCAAACCACTATAACTCTCCAGTCAAATAGAGAATACCAAACCACTATAGAGAATACCAAACCACTATAGCTCTCCAGTCAAATAGAGAATACCAAACCACTATAGAGAATACCAAACCACTATAACTCTCCAGTCAAATAGAGAATACCAAACCACTATAGAGAATACCAAACCACTATAGCTCTCCAGTCAAATAGAGAATACCAAACCACTATAACTCTCCAGTCAAATAGAGAATACCAAACCACTATAACTCTCCAGTCAAATAGAGAACACCAAACCACGATAACTCTCCAGTCAAATAGAGAACACCAAACCACTATAGCTCTCCAGTCAAATAGAGAATACCAAACCACTATAACTCTCCAGTCAAATAGAGAATACCAAACCACTAGAACTCTCCAGTCAAATAGAGAACACCAAACCACTACAACTCTCCAGTCAAATAGAGAATACCAAACCACTACAACTCTCCAGTCAAATAGAGAACACCAAACCACTATAACTCTCCAGTCAAATAGAGAACACCAAACCACTACAACTCTCCAGTCAAATAGAGAACACCAAACCACTACAACTCTCCAGTCAAATAGAGAACACCAAACCACTACAACTCTCCAGTCAAATAGAGAACACCAAACCACTACAACTCTCCAGTCAAATAGAGAACACCAAACCACTATAGAGAATACCAAACCACGATAACTCTCCAGTCAAATAGAGAACACCAAACCACTATAACTCTCCAGTCAAATAGAGAACACCAAACCACTACAACTCTCCAGTCAAATAGAGAATACCAAACCACTATAGAGAATACCAAACCACTATAACTCTCCAGTCAAATAGAGAACACCAAACCACTACAACTCTCCAGTCAAATAGAGAACACCAAACCACTACAACTCTCCAGTCAAATAGAGAACACCAAACCACTATAGAGAATACCAAACCACTATAACTCTCCAGTCAAATAGAGAATACCAAACCACTATAACTCTCCAGTCAAATAGAGAACACCAAACCACTATAGAGAATACCAAACCACTATAACTCTCCAGTCAAATAGAGAACACCAAACCACTACAACTCTCCAGTCAAATAGAGAACACCAAACCACTATAGAGAATACCAAACCACTATAACTCTCCAGTCAAATAGAGAACACCAAACCACTATAACTCTCCAGTCAAATAGAGAACACCAAACCACTACAACTCTCCAGTCAAATAGAGAATACCAAACCACTATAGAGAATACCAAACCACTATAACTCTCAGTCAAATAGAGAATACCAAACCACTATAACTCTCCAGTCAAATAGAGAATACCAAACCACTATAGAGAACACCAAACCACTATAACTCTCCAGTCAAATAGAGAATACCAAACCACTACAACTCTCCAGTCAAATAGAGAACACCAAACCACTATAGAGAATACCAAACCACTATAACTCTCCAGTCAAATAGAGAATACCAAACCACTATAACTCTCAGAAATACACCAAACCACTATAACTCTCCAGTCAAATAGAGAATACCAAACCACTATAGAGAATACCAAACCACTATAACTCTCCAGTCAAATAGAGAATACCAAACCACTATAACTCTCCAGTCAAATAGAGAATACCAAACCACTACAACTCTCCAGTCAAATAGAGAACACCAAACCACTACAACTCTCCAGTCAAATAGAGAACACCAAACCACTATAGAGAATACTATAACTCCAGTCAAATAGAGAATACCAAACCACTATAGAGAATACCAAACCACTATAGCTCTCCAGTCAAATAGAGAATACCAAACCACTATAACTCTCCAGTCAAATAGAGAATACCAAACCACTATAGAGAATACCAAACCACTATAGCTCCAGTCAAATAGAGAATACCAAACCACTATAACTCTCCAGTCAAATAGAGAATACCAAACCACTATAAGAATACCAAACCACTATAGCTCTCCAGTCAAATAGAGAATACCAAACCACTATAACTCTCCAGTCAAATAGAGAATACCAAACCACTATAACTCTCCAGTCAAATAGAGAATACCAAACCACTAGAACTCTCCAGTCAAATAGAGAACACCAAACCACTACAACTCTCCAGTCAAATAGAGAATACCAAACCACTATAGAGAATACCAAACCACTATAACTCTCCAGTCAAATAGAGAACACCAAACCACTACAACTCTCCAGTCAAATAGAGAACACCAAACCACTACAACTCTCCAGTCAAATAGAGAACACCAAACCACTATAGAGAATACCAAACCACTATAACTCTCAGTCAAATAGAGAATACCAAACCACTATAACTCTCCAGTCAAATAGAGAACACCAAACCACTATAGAGAATACCAAACCACTATAACTCTCCAGTCAAATAGAGAACACCAAACCACTACAACTCTCCAGTCAAATAGAGAACACCAAACCACTATAGAGAATACCAAACCACTATAACTCTCCAGTCAAATAGAGAACACCAAACCACTATAACTCTCCAGTCAAATAGAGAACACCAAACCACTACAACTCTCCAGTCAAATAGAGAATACCAAACCACTATAGACCAAACCACTATAACTCTCCAGTCAAATAGAGAATACCAAACCACTATAACTCTCCAGTCAAATAGAGAATACAAACCAAAGAGAACCACTACAACTCTCCAGTCAAATAGAGAACACCAAACCACTACAACTCTCCAGTCAAATAGAGAATACCAAACCACTATAGAGAATACCAAACCACTATAACTCTCCAGTCAAATAGAGAACACCAAACCACTATAACTCTCCAGTCAAATAGAGAACACCAAACCACTACAACTCTCCAGTCAAATAGAGAATACCAAACCACTATAGAGAATACCAAACCACTATAACTCTCCAGTCAAATAGAGAATACCAAACCACTATAACTCTCCAGTCAAATAGAGAATACCAAACCACTACAACTCTCCAGTCAAATAGAGAACACCAAACCACTACAACTCTCCAGTCAAATAGAGAACACCAAACCACTATAGAGAATACCAAACCACTATAACTCTCCAGTCAAATAGAGAATACAAACCACTATAGAAATACCAAACCACTATAGCTCTCCAGTCAAATAGAGAATACCAAACCACTATAACTCTCCAGTCAAATAGAGAATACCAAACCACTATAGAGAATACCAAACCACTATAGCTCTCCAGTCAAATAGAGAATACCAAACCACTATAACTCTCCAGTCAAATAGAGAATACCAAACCACTATAGAGAATACCAAACCACTATAGCTCTCCAGTCAAATAGAGAATACCAAACCACTATAACTCTCCAGTCAAATAGAGAATACCAAACCACTATAGAGAATACCAAACCACTATAACTCTCCAGTCAAATAGAGAACACCAAACCACGATAACTCTCCAGTCAAATAGAGAACACCAAACCACTATAGCTCTCCAGTCAAATAGAGAATACCAAACCACTAGAACTCTCCAGTCAAATAGAGAATACCAAACCACTATAGAGAATACCAAACCACTATAGCTCTCCAGTCAAATAGAGAATACCAAACCACTATAACTCTCCAGTCAAATAGAGAACACCAAACCACTACAACTCTCCAGTCAAATAGAGAACACCAAACCACTATAACTCTCCAGTCAAATAGAGAACACCAAACCACTACAACTCTCCAGTCAAATAGAGAATACCAAACCACTATAACTCTCCAGTCAAATAGAGAACACCAAACCACTACAACTCTCCAGTCAAATAGAGAACACCAAACCACTACAACTCTCCAGTCAAATAGAGAACACCAAACCACTATAGAGAATACCAAACCACTATAACTCTCCAGTCAAATAGAGAACACCAAACCACTATAACTCTCCAGTCAAATAGAGAACACCAAACCACTACAACTCTCCAGTCAAATAGAGAATACCAAACCACTATAGAGAATACCAAACCACTATAACTCTCCAGTCAAATAGAGAATACCAAACCACTATAACTCTCCAGTCAAATAGAGAATACCAAACCACTATAGAGAACACCAAACCACTACAACTCTCCAGTCAAATAGAGAACACCAAACCACTATAGAGAATACCAAACCACTATAACTCTCCAGTCAAATAGAGAACACCAAACCACTATAACTCTCCAGTCAAATAGAGAATACCAAACCACTACAACTCTCCAGTCAAATAGAGAATACCAAACCACTATAGAGAATACCAAACCACTATAACTCTCCAGTCAAATAGAGAATACCAAACCACTATAACTCTCCAGTCAAATAGAGAATACCAAACCACTATAACTCTCCAGTCAAATAGAGAACACCAAACCACTACAACTCTCCAGTCAAATAGAGAACACCAAACCACTAAATAGAGAATACCAAACCACTATAACTCTCCAGTCAAATAGAGAACACCAAACCACTATAACTCTCCAGTCAAATAGAGAACACCAAACCACTACAACTCTCCAGTCAAATAGAGAATCAAACCACTATAGAGAATACCAAACCACTATAACTCTCCAGTCAAATAGAGAATACCAAACCACTATAACTCTCCAGTCAAATAGAGAATACCAAACCACTATAACTACAACTCCAGTCAAATAGAGAACACCAAACCACTACAACTCTCCAGTCAAATAGAGAACACCAAACCACTATAGAAATACCAAACCACTATAACTCTCCAGTCAAATAGAGAATACCAAACCACTATAACTCTCCAGTCAAATAGAGAACACCAAACCACTACAACTCTCCAGTCAAATAGAGAATACCAAACCACTAAGACCACTATAACTCTCCAGTCAAATAGAAATACCAAACCACTATAACTCTCCAGTCAAATAGAGAATACCAAACCACTACAACTCTCCAGTCAAATAGAGAACACCAAACCACTACAACTCTCCAGTCAAATAGAGAACACCAAACCACTATAGAGAATACCAAACCACTATAACTCTCCAGTCAAATAGAGAATACCAAACCACTATAGAGAATACCAAACCACTATAGCTCTCAGTCAAATAGAGAATACCAAACCACTATAACTCTCCAGTCAAATAGAGAATACCAAACAAACCAAACCACTATAGCTCTCCAGTCAAATAGAGAATACCAAACCACTATAACTCTCCAGTCAAATAGAGAATACCAAACCACTATAGAGAATACCAAACCACTATAGCTCTCCAGTCAAATAGAGAATACCAAACCACTATAACTCTCCAGTCAAATAGAGAATACCAAACCACTATAGCTCTCCAGTCAAATAGAGAATACCAAACCACTATAACTCTCCAGTCAAATAGAGAACACCAAACCACTATAACTCTCACTATAGCTCAGTCAAATAGAGAATACCAAACCACTAGAACTCTCCAGTCAAATAGAGAATACCAAACCACTATAGAGAATACCAAACCACTATAGCTCTCCAGTCAAATAGAGAATACCAAACCACTATAACTCTCCAGTCAAATAGAGAACACCAAACCACTACAACTCTCCAGTCAAATAGAGAACACCAAACCACTATAACTCAAGTCAAATAGAGAACACCAAACCACTACAACTCTCCAGTCAAATAGAGAATACCAAACCACTATAACTCTCCAGTCAAATAGAGAACACCAAACCACTACAACTCTCCAGTCAAATAGAGAACACCAAACCACTACAACTCTCCAGTCAAATAGAGAACACCAAACCACTATAGAGAATACCAAACCACTATAACTCTCCAGTCAAATAGAGAACACCAAACCACTATAACTCTCCAGTCAAATAGAGAACACCAAACCACTACAACTCTCCAGTCAAATAGAGAATACCAAACCACTATAGAGAATACCAAACCACTATAACTCTCCAGTCAAATAGAGAATACCAAACCACTATAACTCTCCAGTCAAATAGAGAATACCAAACCACTATAGAGAACACCAAACCACTACAACTCTCCAGTCAAATAGAGAACACCAAACCACTATAGAGAATACCAAACCACTATAACTCTCCAGTCAAATAGAGAACACCAAACCACTATAACTCTCCAGTCAAATAGAGAATACCAAACCACTACAACTCTCCAGTCAAATAGAGAAAACCACTATAGAGAATACCAAACCACTATAACTCTCCAGTCAAATAGAGAATACCAAACCACTATAACTCTCCAGTCAAATAGAGAATACCAAACCACTATAACTCTCCAGTCAAATAGAGAACACCAAACCACTACAACTCTCCAGTCAAATAGAGAACACCAAACCACTATAGAGAATACCAAACCACTACAACTCTCCAGTCAAATAGAGAACACCAAACCACTACAACTCTCCAGTCAAATAGAGAACACCAAACCACTACAACTCTCCAGTCAAATAGAGAACACCAAACCACTAGAGAATACCAAACCACTATAACTCTCCAGTCAAATAGAGAACACAAACCAAAACTCAGTCAAATAGAGAACAAAACCACTACAACTCTCCAGTCAAATAGAATACCAAACCACCAAACCACTATAACTCTCCAGTCAAATAGAGAATACCAAACCACTATAACTCTCCAGTCAAATAGAGAATACCAAACCACTAACACCAAACCACTACAACTCTCCAGTCAAATAGAGAACACCAAACCACTATAGAGAATACCAAACCACTATAACTCTCCAGTCAAATAGAGAACACCAAACCACTATAACTCTCCAGTCAAATAGAGAACACCAAACCACTACAACTCTCCAGTCAAATAGAGAATACCAAACCACTATAGAGAATACCAAACCACTATAACTCTCCAGTCAAATAGAGAATACCAAACCACTATAACTCTCCAGTCAAATAGAGAATACCAAACCACTATAACTCTCCAGTCAAATAGAGAACACCAAACCACTACAACTCTCCAGTCAAATAGAGAACACCAAACCACTACAACTCTAGTCAAATAGAGAATAAACCAAACCAAACTACAACTCTCCAGTCAAATAGAGAACACCAAACCACTACAACTCTCCAGTCAAATAGAGAACACCAAACCACTACAACTCTCCAGTCAAATAGAGAATACCAAACCACTATAACTCTCCAGTCAAATAGAGAACACCAAACCACTACAACTCTCCAGTCAAATAGAGAATACCAAACCACTACAACTCTCCAGTCAAATAGAGAATACCAAACCACTATAACTCTCCAGTCAAATAGAGAACACCAAACCACTATAACTCTCCCAAACCACTACAACTCTCAAGTCAAATAGAGAACACCAAACCACTACAACTCTCCAGTCAAATAGAGAACACCAAACCACTACAACTCTCCAGTCAAATAGAGAATACCAAACCACTATAACTCTCCAGTCAAATAGAGAACACCAAACCACTACAACTCTCCAGTCAAATAGAGAATACCAAACCACTACAACTCTCCAGTCAAATAGAGAATACCAAACCACTATAACTCTCCAGTCAAATAGAGAACACCAAACCACTACAACTCTCCAGTCAAATAGAGAATACCAAACCACTATAGAGAATACCAAACCACTATAACTCTCCAGTCAAATAGAGAATACCAAACCACTATAACTCTCCAGTCAAATAGAGAATACCAAACCACTACAACTCTCCAGTCAAATAGAGAACACCAAACCACTACAACTCTCCAGTCAAATAGAGAACACCAAACCACTATAGAGAATACCAAACCACTATAACTCTCCAGTCAAATAGAGAATACCAAACCACTATAGAGAATACCAAACCACTATAGCTCTCCAGTCAAATAGAGAATACCAAACCACTATAACTCTCCAGTCAAATAGAGAATACCAAACCACTATAGAGAATACCAAACCACTATAGCTCTCCAGTCAAATAGAGAATACCAAACCACTATAACTCTCCAGTCAAATAGAGAATACCAAACCACTATAGAGAATACCAAACCACTATAGCTCTCCAGTCAAATAGAGAATACCAAACCACTATAACTCTCCAGTCAAATAGAGAATACCAAACCACTATAACTCTCCAGGCAAATAGAGAATACCAAACCACTAGAACTCTCCAGTCAAATAGAGAACACCAAACCACTACAACTCTCCAGTCAAATAGAGAATACCAAACCACTATAGAGAATACCAAACCACTATAACTCTCCAGTCAAATAGAGAACACCAAACCACTACAACTCTCCAGTCAAATAGAGAACACCAAACCACTACAACTCTCCAGTCAAATAGAGAACACCAAACCACTATAGAGAATACCAAACCACTATAACTCTCCAGTCAAATAGAGAATACCAAACCACTATAACTCTCCAGTCAAATAGAGAACACCAAACCACTATAGAGAATACCAAACCACTATAACTCTCCAGTCAAATAGAGAACACCAAACCACTACAACTCTCCAGTCAAATAGAGAACACCAAACCACTATAGAGAATACCAAACCACTATAACTCTCCAGTCAAATAGAGAACACCAAACCACTATAACTCTCCAGTCAAATAGAGAACACCAAACCACTACAACTCTCCAGTCAAATAGAGAATACCAAACCACTATAGAGAATACCAAACCACTATAACTCTCCAGTCAAATAGAGAATACCAAACCACTATAACTCTCCAGTCAAATAGAGAATACCAAACCACTATAGAGAACACCAAACCACTACAACTCTCCAGTCAAATAGAGAACGCCAAACCACTACAACTCTCCAGTCAAATAGAGAACACCAAACCACTATAGAGAATACAAACCACTATAACTCTCCAGTTAAATAGAGAACACCAAACCACTATAACTCTCCAGTCAAATAGAGAACACCAAACCACTACAACTCTCCAGTCAAATAGAGAATACCAAACCACTATAGAGAATACCAAACCACTATAACTCTCCAGTCAAATAGAGAATACCAAACCACTATAACTCTCCAGTCAAATAGAGAATACCAAACCACTACAACTCTCCAGTCAAATAGAGAACACCAAACCACTACAACTCTCCAGTCAAATAGAGAACACCAAACCACTATAGAGAATACCAAACCACTATAACTCTCCAGTCAAATAGAGAATACCAAACCACTATAGAGAATACCAAACCACTATAGCTCTCAGTCAAATAGAGAATACCAAACCACTATAACTCTCCAGTCAAATAGAGAATACCAAACCACTATAGAGAATACCAAACCACTATAGCTCTCCAGTCAAATAGAGAATACCAAACCACTATAACTCTCCAGTCAAATAGAGAATACCAAACCACTATAGAGAATACCAAACCACTATAGCTCTCCAGTCAAATAGAGAATACCAAACCACTATAACTCTCCAGTCAAATAGAGAATACCAAACCACTATAACTCTCCAGGCAAATAGAGAATACCAAACCACTAGAACTCTCCAGTCAAATAGAGAACACCAAACCACTACAACTCTCCAGTCAAATAGAGAATACCAAACCACTATAGAGAATACCAAACCACTATAACTCTCAGTCAAATAGAGAACACCAAACCACTACAACTCTCCAGTCAAATAGAGAACACCAAACCACTACAACTCTCCAGTCAAATAGAGAACACCAAACCACTATAGAGAATACCAAACCACTATAACTCTCCAGTCAAATAGAGAATACCAAACCACTATAACTCTCCAGTCAAATAGAGAACACCAAACCACTATAGAGAATACCAAACCACTATAACTCTCCAGTCAAATAGAGAACACCAAACCACTACAACTCTCCAGTCAAATAGAGAACACCAAACCACTATAGAGAATACCAAACCACTATAACTCTCCAGTCAAATAGAGAACACCAAACCACTATAACTCTCCAGTCAAATAGAGAACACCAAACCACTACAACTCTCCAGTCAAATAGAGAATACCAAACCACTATAGAGAATACCAAACCACTATAACTCTCCAGTCAAATAGAGAATACCAAACCACTATAACTCTCCAGTCAAATAGAGAATACCAAACCACTATAGAGAACACCAAACCACTACAACTCTCCAGTCAAATAGAGAACGCCAAACCACTACAACTCTCCAGTCAAATAGAGAACACCAAACCACTATAGAGAATACCAAACCACTATAACTCTCCAGTTAAATAGAGAACACCAAACCACTATAACTCTCCAGTCAAATAGAGAACACCAAACCACTACAACTCTCCAGTCAAATAGAGAATACCAAACCACTATAGAGAATACCAAACCACTATAACTCTCCAGTCAAATAGAGAATACCAAACCACTATAACTCTCCAGTCAAATAGAGAATACCAAACCACTACAACTCTCCAGTCAAATAGAGAACACCAAACCACTACAACTCTCCAGTCAAATAGAGAACACCAAACCACTATAGAGAATACCAAACCACTATAACTCTCCAGTCAAATAGAGAATACCAAACCACTATAGAGAATACCAAACCACTATAGCTCTCCAGTCAAATAGAGAATACCAAACCACTATAACTCTCCAGTCAAATAGAGAATACCAAACCACTATAGAGAATACCAAACCACTATAGCTCTCCAGTCAAATAGAGAATACCAAACCACTATAACTCTCCAGTCAAATAGAGAATACCAAACCACTATAGAGAATACCAAACCACTATAGCTCTCCAGTCAAATAGAGAATACCAAACCACTATAACTCTCCAGTCAAATAGAGAATACCAAACCACTATAACTCTCCAGGCAAATAGAGAATACCAAACCACTAGAACTCTCCAGTCAAATAGAGAACACCAAACCACGATAACTCTCCAGTCAAATAGAGAACACCAAACCACTATAGCTCTCCAGTCAAATAGAGAATACCAAACCACTATAACTCTCCAGTCAAATAGAGAACACCAAACCACTATAGAGAATACCAAACCACTATAGCTCTCAGTCAAATAGAGAATACCAAACCACTATAACTCTCCAGTCAAATAGAGAACACCAAACCACTACAACTCTCCAGTCAAATAGAGAACACCAAACCACTATAACTCTCCAGTCAAATAGAGAACACCAAACCACTACAACTCTCCAGTCAAATAGAGAATACCAAACCACTATAACTCTCCAGTCAAATAGAGAACACCAAACCACTACAACTCTCCAGTCAAATAGAGAACACCAAACCACTACAACTCTCCAGTCAAATAGAGAACACCAAACCACTATAGAGAATACCAAACCACTATAACTCTCCAGTCAAATAGAGAACACCAAACCACTATAACTCTCCAGTCAAATAGAGAACACCAAACCACTACAACTCTCCAGTCAAATAGAGAATACCAAACCACTATAGAGAATACCAAACCACTATAACTCTCCAGTCAAATAGAGAATACCAAACCACTATAACTCTCCAGTCAAATAGAGAATACCAAACCACTATAGAGAACACCAAACCACTACAACTCTCAGTCAAATAGAGAACACCAAACCACTATAGAGAATACCAAACCACTATAACTCTCCAGTCAAATAGAGAACACCAAACCACTATAACTCTCCAGTCAAATAGAGAATACCAAACCACTACAACTCTCCAGTCAAATAGAGAATACCAAACCACTATAGAGAATACCAAACCACTATAACTCTCCAGTCAAATAGAGAATACCAAACCACTATAACTCTCCAGTCAAATAGAGAATACCAAACCACTATAACTCTCCAGTCAAATAGAGAACACCAAACCACTACAACTCTCCAGTCAAATAGAGAACACCAAACCACTATAGAGAATACCAAACCACTATAACTCTCCAGTCAAATAGAGAACACCAAACCACTATAACTCTCCAGTCAAATAGAGAACACCAAACCACTACAACTCTCCAGTCAAATAGAGAATACCAAACCACTATAGAGAATACCAAACCACTATAACTCTCCAGTCAAATAGAGAATACCAAACCACTATAACTCTCCAGTCAAATAGAGAATACCAAACCACTATAGAGAACACCAAACCACTACAACTCTCCAGTCAAATAGAGAACACCAAACCACTACAACTCTCCAGTCAAATAGAGAACACCAAACCACTATAGAGAATACCAAACCACTATAACTCTCCAGTCAAATAGAGAACACCAAACCACTATAACTCTCCAGTCAAATAGAGAACACCAAACCACTACAACTCTCAGTCAAATAGAGAATACCAAACCACTATAGAAATACCAAACCACTATAACTCTCCAGTCAAATAGAGAATACCAAACCACTATAACTCTCCAGTCAAATAGAGAATACCAAACCACTACAACTCTCCAGTCAAATAGAGAACACCAAACCACTACAACTCTCCAGTCAAATAGAGAACACCAAACCACTATAGAGAATACCAAACCACTATAACTCTCCAGTCAAATAGAGAATACCAAACCACTATAGAGAATACCAAACCACTATAGCTCTCCAGTCAAATAGAGAATACCAAACCACTATAACTCTCCAGTCAAATAGAGAATACCAAACCACTATAGAGAATACCAAACCACTATAGCTCTCAGTCAAATAGAGAATACCAAACCACTATAACTCTCCAGTCAAATAGAGAATACCAAACCACTATAGAGAATACCAAACCACTATAGCTCTCCAGTCAAATAGAGAATACCAAACCACTATAACTCTCCAGTCAAATAGAGAATACCAAACCACTATAACTCTCCAGGCAAATAGAGAATACCAAACCACTAGAACTCTCCAGTCAAATAGAGAACACCAAACCACGATAACTCTCCAGTCAAATAGAGAACACCAAACCACTATAGCTCTCCAGTCAAATAGAGAATACCAAACCACTAGAACTCTCCAGTCAAATAGAGAATACCAAACCACTATAGAGAATACCAAACCACTATAGCTCTCCAGTCAAATAGAGAATACCAAACCACTATAACTCTCCAGTCAAATAGAGAACACCAAACCACTACAACTCTCCAGTCAAATAGAGAACACCAAACCACTATAACTCTCCAGTCAAATAGAGAACACCAAACCACTACAACTCTCCAGTCAAATAGAGAATACCAAACCACTATAACTCTCCAGTCAAATAGAGAACACCAAACCACTACAACTCTCCAGTCAAATAGAGAACACCAAACCACTACAACTCTCCAGTCAAATAGAGAACACCAAACCACTATAGAGAATACCAAACCACTATAACTCTCCAGTCAAATAGAGAACACCAAACCACTATAACTCTCCAGTCAAATAGAGAACACCAAACCACTACAACTCTCCAGTCAAATAGAGAATACCAAACCACTATAGAGAATACCAAACCACTATAACTCTCCAGTCAAATAGAGAATACCAAACCACTATAACTCTCCAGTCAAATAGAGAATACCAAACCACTATAGAGAACACCAAACCACTACAACTCTCCAGTCAAATAGAGAACACCAAACCACTATAGAGAATACCAAACCACTATAACTCTCCAGTCAAATAGAGAACACCAAACCACTATAACTCTCCAGTCAAATAGAGAATACCAAACCACTACAACTCTCCAGTCAAATAGAGAATACCAAACCACTATAGAGAATACCAAACCACTATAACTCTCCAGTCAAATAGAGAATACCAAACCACTATAACTCTCCAGTCAAATAGAGAATACCAAACCACTATAACTCTCCAGTCAAATAGAGAACACCAAACCACTACAACTCTCCAGTCAAATAGAGAACACCAAACCACTATAGAGAATACCAAACCACTACAACTCTCCAGTCAAATAGAGAACACCAAACCACTACAACTCTCCAGTCAAATAGAGAACACCAAACCACTACAACTCTCCAGTCAAATAGAGAACACCAAACCACTATAGAGAATACCAAACCACTATAACTCTCCAGTCAAATAGAGAACACCAAACCACTATAACTCTCCAGTCAAATAGAGAACACCAAACCACTACAACTCTCCAGTCAAATAGAGAATACCAAACCACTATAGAGAATACCAAACCACTATAACTCTCAGTCAAATAGAGAATACCAAACCACTATAACTCTCCAGTCAAATAGAGAACCAAACCACTAAGAGAACACAAACCACTACAACTCTCCAGTCAAATAGAGAACACCAAACCACTATAGAAATACCAAACCACTATAACTCAGTCAAATAGAGAACACCAAACCACTATAACTCTCCAGTCAAATAGAGAATACCAAACCACTACAACTCTCCAGTCAAATAGAGAATACCAAACCACTATAGAGAATACCAAACCACTATAACTCTCCAGTCAAATAGAGAATACCAAACCACTATAACTCTCCAGTCAAATAGAGAATACCAAACCACTATAACTCTCCAGTCAAATAGAGAACACCAAACCACTACAACTCTCCAGTCAAATAGAGAACACCAAACCACTACAACTCTCCAGTCAAATAGAGAACACCAAACCACTATAGAGAATACCAAACCACTACAACTCTCCAGTCAAATAGAGAACACCAAACCACTACAACTCTCCAGTCAAATAGAGAACACCAAACCACTACAACTCTCCAGTCAAATAGAGAATACCAAACCACTATAACTCTCCAGTCAAATAGAGAACACCAAACCACTACAACTCTCCAGTCAAATAGAGAATACCAAACCACTACAACTCTCCAGTCAAATAGAGAATACCAAACCACTATAACTCTCCAGTCAAATAGAGAACACCAAACCACTATAAGTCTCCAGTCAAATAGAGAACACCAAACCACTATAGAGAATACCAAACCACTACAACTCTCCAGTCAAATAGAGAATACCAAACCACTATAACTCTCCAGTCAAATAGAGAATACCAAACCACTATAACTCTCCAGTCAAATAGAGAATACCAAACCACTACAACTCTCCAGTCAAATAGAGAATACCAAACCACTACAACTCTCCAGTCAAATAGAGAATACCAAACCACTATAACTCTCCAGTCAAATAGAGAACACCAAACCACTATAACTCTCCAGTCAAATAGAGAACACCAAACCACTATAACTCTCCAGTCAAATAGAGAACACCAAACCACTATAACTCTCCAGTCAAATAGAGAACACCAAACCACTATAACTCTCTAGTGTTTTGTCCCTCAAAGGTGTGTGTGGGGAGGTGTGTGTATGGATTCTTTTGGTCTCACAGTGACCTCCATTACCCAATATGAGTCAATCATAGATACTGTAACTGAAGAAGATAATCATGTTATGTAGACAATGAATGTCCGTCCGTCCGTCCGTCTGTCCGTCCGTCTGTCCTGGATGTCCTGGATGTCCTGATGTGTAATATGAGGGTTGCCTATAGGGATAACATAAATCAGTGTGTTGCTTTTCTTATGGGCAATATATCCACCGGAACACTACATAGACACAAAGCAACGAAACAGACCACTGACACCTACCTTCACAGTGTGTGTGTGTGTGTGTGTGTGTGTGTGTGTGTGTGTGTGTTTAATAGCAAAATGCACGTCTATTACATTGATGTGTCCAGTTTGTCTGAAGAGACAAACAGACAGGATGGATGCACAGTTGCAGCCTACTAAGAAGCCTCCATTGTTAAAAGAGGAACAATCTTAACCGTGGTTTAAAACAAAACCAAATCCCCACGAAGCCACACAGAATGGTCGGAGTAAAGCAATAATGTTAGGGTAGAAAAATCATTTAAATCCTTATGATAGAAGAGTTTTTATATATAAATATATACTTCAGGGGGTTAAGGTGTAAAGAGGATCCCATTTTCCAGCTGGATGGGTTTATGCATGGACCCTTTAACTGGTTTAGTGGCCACTGGCTGTCTGATATTCATGGGGTGAGTATCTCCTCACTGCATCTGCCCGGAGTCCTGTGGACAAAGCAGCATGACGATAATGTGGTTGTTTGGTGAAGTTTAAAATGGCCATCCAAAATGGCCACCTTTGAAGCTTTTGGACTACCTATTGTGAGATTTCATGCCCAGGGTCTGATTAATGCAGGGGCTTACAGAGGCTGAAGTCCCAGGGCCCAAATCCATAGGGGGCCCTTGAGGCAGAGAAAAATAGAAATGTAAACAGTATATATTTGATATTTTTTACTGCATCCGCCATCCACAGGAGCCCATCTCAGTGAGTGTAGATAGTCTGCTGCCACTCTGCTAGTCATCAGATCAAATCAAATGGAATGTGTCACATGTCCCAAATACAACATGTGTATTACCGTGAAATGCTTACTTACAAGCCCTTAACCAACAATGCAGTTCAAGAAAGAGTTGATCAAATATTTACTATCTAGTATCTAGTATATAGAGAGGAGTCACTGCCTAGTATATAGGGAGGAGTCACTGCCTAGTATATAGGGAGGAGTCACTGCCTAGTATATAGGGAGGAGTCATTGCCTAGTATATAGGGGGGGTCACTGCCTAGTATATAGGGAGGAGTCACTGCCTAGTATATAGGGAGGTCACTGCCTAGTATATAGGGGGGAGTCACTGCCTAGTATATAGTCACTGCCTAGTATATAGGGGAGGAGTCACTGCCTAGTATATAGGGAGTCACTGCCTAGTATATAGGGAGGAGTCACTGCC